>NW_027210819.1:267500-347500 GCF_029030835.1 Brachyistius frenatus | reverse complement strand
GGTGTGAAATATAAGACCGCATTCTGCGGGGATTTACAAGCAGACAATGCACATCTTAATGCTTCACTGACTCGCCCTGCGTGTGGACAACTGGGCTCAGCAATGATCTGGTTGTGTGTGTTTTCCACACCCAAATTACACCAAAGCATTAACATTGTCCAGAAGCCCTGATGTTTTATTATTCAGCCGTGCTCGTGTCTTTAAAGTGTTGTAGGTCTCGTAAATCGTTGTGTAACTCTATTTGGACAAGTTCTAGTTCATAAATATGTTTTCGTTTTCATTACGCAGTAGCACAATTAATTGCTAATGCACCCTAAACTTTTGATTGAGACTATGTGGCCTGTGCTTGTAGAAAATCTCTCTCTGGACTTTACAACATAACATTTTGACAGTGTTTCTCCCGTTTCTTGCCGCAGTGCACGGTCTATCCGCCAGCTCTCAGGACTCGGCCAAGTCCCCGGAGCCGTCCGCGGACGACGAATCGCCGGACAACGACAAGGAAACTTCCAGCAGCGGCGGCAGCGACTCCGGCAAGAAGCGGAAAAGGAGGGTGTTGTTTTCCAAGGCACAGACCTACGAGCTGGAGCGCCGCTTCAGGCAGCAGAGGTACCTGTCCGCCCCGGAGAGGGAGCACCTGGCCAGCTTGATCCGCCTCACCCCGACCCAGGTGAAGATCTGGTTCCAGAACCACCGGTATAAGATGAAGAGAGCCCGGGCCGAGAAAGGTATGGAAGTGACCCATCTCCCTTCTCCCAGGCGGGTGGCCGTGCCCGTCTTAGTCAGGGATGGAAAGCCTTGTCACACTCTTAAAGCTCAGGACTTGGCGGCCACTTTTCAGGCCGGGATCCCCTTCTCGGCATATAGTGCCCAGTCACTCCAACACATGCAGTATAACGCGCAGTACAGCGCCGCGGCCACGCCACAGTTCCCCACAGCACATCACTTGGTGCAAACGCAACAGTGGACTTGGTGAGAGCAATTATAGAGACTTGGCTTGGAGGTGCGATAGGGAGTTTCACCACAAAGCAAAGAAAAAATAAAACACAAAAACAAAAGACTTTTCATTTTTGCAGCTTGACTCATACATATACTACCACTTTTATTCGGGGCTCATGTGTGCGCCGTGTTTACATGTTTTCGTTAAGAGAACTGGGTCCAAACCTCTCCCTTATAGATTTTTATTAAGAATGTCAATGCTCTTCTTGTGAATTTTTTTTTTTTTTTTGTAAAGTATGTTGTGTGTTGGTTGTAGAGATGTTTTCCTCTTCTTTTTTTTTTCTTTTTTTCTTTTGTCCCTTCGTGTTATTATCAGCACGTACGAACCACTTTATAATTATAGAAATTTTTATTTCTTGCTTCTTTTATGGACCGAAAAAATATTTATGGCCATGAATAAACACTGGCAAGTTTTCAGCTTTTTACCTTTTGTTTTTATTTCTTGTAAATATTTTGTGGCAGGTGTTTGCATCCTAGAGAATTTGCGGGAGCGTTTAGATGAAGATTGGACTATATAGATTTCCAAATTTAAAAAAAAAAAAAAATGAGCGAAGAATTTTTAAAACTGACGTTACAAATTTACAAATGTAAATAACAGTGTAGCCGCGTGGTGATGGCTAAATAGCCTCATTTTTTTTAAAAATAATTATTTTAAAATAAAATGCTGTGTTTCTGAAATGAGGGTTTGGTTTATATAAGTGTCCTATTTGATTTGATAAACATCACAATGAAAGGCAAGGAGCCAAACACTTTATTGTGGCGTAGAATGGAGTTGACCATGGGAATAAATCTCCAGCGCACTTCACTCTTTCTTTTTAGGCAAATTTAATCAGGAGAATATTTTTTTTTCTGAATCCAGACACCTCACTAATAAAGAGCCCAAAGTCACTTGTGAAATGGGACTAAAATCCACTCACTTAATATAAGAGGGCTTCTCAGCACAAGAAGCTTTTGAGTCAAAAGCTCTCCTTTTTGTCAGCAACCCCCAGCCACTCCCGGCCTTGGGCTTAAAGTGGTAGATTGTAGAAACAACATCACATAATGCAATAAATGTTTTGTTAACTTGTTAAGCGCTAAATTGCAAGTAGAGCCGGAAAAATCAATGTCCCACCATCCGTCTTTGTTTAACCACGGCCAACGAGCAGATCAAATTCGCACGCGGCTTTAACCAACCGATATAGTGGCTTTTTACATGATAATGTGACGTGTTCAATCATATCTCGCATTACAAGATACGTTTCTCTACTAGTCACCGTGTTCTTTACGATGAGACCAAAACAAGCAGAAATGACTCGCCGGTGATCCGCAGAGCGCACTGCGGATTATCAGACTCCAGTCAATATCTTGGGTAAATATGATAACCTAGCAGAAAAATCTATGCATTTTGTTTGTCCCTGGACTGAAAAATCTCCCAGCAGATGTTAGAGTCGCCCCTATCATCGCTGAACAAACAGCTAAATTGGGCAAATTTGCTAATTATTTACAGAATTGAGTCTCAGGGGGCTACTGCTTTTGTGGACGACACAGACTCAATTTGTCCCCGACAGGAAGGTCTTGTGTTTCGTCACTGGTGGAGCTCGGAGGGCAAATAAATCAGCAACTTGCTCATAGTTTTTTTTTTTGTTCCTTTGTCAATAAAAAAAAAAAAAAAAATTGGGAAGAGGGTGAGAAATAAGCAGCGGTGCCTACAGCCTGTCAATAATCGGCTGTATGCCGGAGTTATTATGGAGACCTGATGCAAAGACAAAAATGATATGAGAAGCAGCGCGTGTTGCGGGAATTATGAAGTGAACTGACATAAAGGATCGGTTGTTTGTGATGGGACTTTAGCGAACTCTGGCAAAGCAAACCAACTGAACAAGTCCTGGAACAGCAGCAGGATTTAAAAACTCCAGTAAAAGAAACGAGCTGACTTTTGTGTCAGATTTCGTCCATCTGATGGGGCAGTTCTGTGACTCCATCATTGCATAATACAGTACACAAGGCGACCCAAAGACAAAAGCCCAGGCCTGGTTTTGCGGGGCATTAGAGGCGTGCATGTTAACGAGCAGCAGGAGTGGAGATGGAGACAGTGTAGATAGACCGAGTTTCTTGGTGCTGTTCAGAGTCAGGGAGATGTATCCTTGGGCTTTTTGTCCTGCCTGTCACTTGGTGCCATTGTGATCTTTGCTGCACACGTTGTGTCCCATATGGGCAGCTGGGCTCGGAAAAGGAGAAAAGGATCTCTTACAAACCCCAAATTGTATCAAGCTTTCAAATAAAGCATTGTTGTCTCTCAAAGAAAAACGAATTAAAAATTCGTGCTATATCTATTCTGGTCCAAAAAAAAGAAAAGAAAAAGGCCCCATTCACACATAACAGGGAGTCCTTCTTCCTTGATAGAGCTATGCCAACAACAGCCTTCTCATTTCTCTTTTCCCTCCATCCCCAAAGTAAAAGGCTGATTATTGTCTGTCCAAAAAAAGTGACTCGTCAGAGCGCAAAAACTATTTTTAATTCCACACAGAGTTCTTCCTTGTTTGCTTTGAGTCCCGCTGGTATGCGTACAGGCCGAAGTCTACAGGCAACACATGGGGAATTATTTGACACTATTTGCAACGATTAGAGGATTTAAGGACCGTATCAGGTGTAAAAACTGGGACACTATTAATGACCAATTAAAGGTTGGAGTTCACGATACCTTCCCTAGTGCTAAATCATATATACCACGTCGCTTTTCACGCTGGTAACAGAAATATACACATTTTATAAATGATAAATGTTCGGGAGAACATTTTGAACCTTTCAATTTGCATTTTAATTTAGTTGTGAACCCAGTGCTCTACAAGATGCAGATGTTTTTTTTCCACGGGAACAAAAACTGGCAGGTGTTTCGTGGATTGATGCGCCCTAGCGCTTTTGGAATAACTGGGAATTATCGCGTGATTTGTCGTATTTGTCATTTTATCGTGCATTTATATTTTCCATATTTTTGTATTATACATTTTATATTTTCTCAGGACCATCCAATTCTAGATGTAAAAAAATCCGAGCCAGCTCTACAAAATGTAGTGTAGATTTAAACCCATTTGAGGTCAGCCCAAATCACTTTGTCCAGCTCTGTTCTGTTTACCCCCAAAACGGAAGCAAACATAAATGAAAAGCGTAAAACGCTGGCAAACTTTTACGGAGAACAGTATTCGCTTTACACCCCGTATTGTTATTAACCCACCAGAAAATTACACTATCCCTCCACCAGCTCAGCAACAGGGTCAGATTTATCGGAAATTGCTTTTGGCTGCTTGAAGGGATAAAGCAGTACGACATTAAAACAAGCATCTTGCCGTGCAGCATAGTTCAACCTGCGTGGATAACACTATTATATACCTTGGAATACAATACTTGAGGAAATATGCACTTGGGACACCGTGGATCTTCGTCATCCTGCCCATTTGAACCTCGACATGAATCATTTTTATATCATGCACATCGCCAAATAAACGAGGATTTCAAAGCTATAATAAGCGGGTGCTTTTCATTTAAAGGAAGCTATCGGGGTTTTATTGCCTTAAAGGAGATCCAGATTAGATTCGCCACAGTGCCGATATTAAAGAGAGGGAGGGAGGGAGTGATGGAGGGAGGGAGGCAGGAGAGCCATTGTTGCGCCGCGCTGCCACAAGATGGAAGCAGAGGTCTTCAGTTGGCGTCCAATGTCATCCAACTTCACCTAATTCCACCACGACGAATCACTGCAACTAAATCAGCCACCAACTGTTTTCTTCTCTTTAATGAACAAACATCCAGCGAGCTCGACTGTCTTGTAAGTGCGTGATTGCGGATTATGACATTGTTAGGGATCTTGAGAGCATAATCATATCGCTCTTCAAAAATAACTAGACTCGACGTAAACAGTCCACCGGCAATTACTACAGTCTCCATTTTACACAGGGAGGGGGGGGGGGGAGAAGGAGGGGGAGAGAGAGAGAGAGAGAGAGAGAGAGAGAGAGAGAGAGAGAGAGAGAGAGAGAGAGAGAGAGAGAGAGAGAGAGAGAGAGCGAGTCTACGTCTCTCCACGGTGTGGCGCAATAGGACAGGGCGACAAATACGGTGCAGCTTAATTCACCTCAGTGAAAGTGAACAAAAGAGATGAAGTGAGGTTTTCTACAGAAAGTCTCAACTCAATCAGCGGCACAACAAAGAAGACTGTGACACAAATGTTCTCGGCAATATGAAAACCTGAATACTCATCACTCTCATTTCTTCAACTCATCAAAGAAAACAGTTTCTTTTGAAACATTTATAATATCTAACAAAAATGACAACAATCTTCCTCTTGGGGCAGCTAATAACAAAGTCAAACAGGAGGTCTGTGGCTTTCCTTCAAACCAAAATACTGTGGAGTAATAATATGTAGACCTAAAATCTATTCACTTGTTTCTGAATGTCGATCTCGTCCTGCAGTTATGTAGATTTTCTTTCGTGGCTGCAAAATGCCTGAGCACCATCATCTCATCATGCAGAAAGAAGTATGCAAAGCCTGCAAAATGGGTCAAATGACGTCAAAGTAAAAGGCTACCATCTTACTGCACCTGCTCGTTCAGCATCAGTGAGCTTGCACCTGTAGGGGGCCTCATTGGGTTAGAAAGAGGCAACAGCGGGGGATGGAGGGATGCTGAATATGATGGGAGAAGGCTGAGGGAGGAGGAAAGAAATCTGCAGTAGTTTTGATCCACTTTGGAAATAATACACACAAAAACAAACATCATCCTCAACAGACATCAGAGCAGAAAGACGCTGACACAGAGGTGTTATTCTGTTTACTCCGTTCACGTAAGCACAGACGATAGATTTAGACTCATATCAGAAGTAAAGTAACTCCAAAATAATACCCAACCTGCATTTCAATTGCTCGTGAGATCAGCAATTTGTGTGTATATATGCAGGTGGCAAGATGCTGTGAACCAGAGCAAATCCACACAGAAAAAGCCCACACAGTTTACTCAGTGGGACCGAGCGTCTACAGACTATTGTTCACGTCAACCTCCGCACTGAGAAGAAGCTGTCGAGCTGAGAGCTGACTAACAAACACACCAGAATCTGGGGTTCAAACAAGGAAGAGACAGAAGACGGGGGAAAGAAATCCCTGCAGCATCTCTGAGCATCTCCAACTTCTGTCGTGTTGTGTTCATCTCTAACAGAAAATAAAAATGGGATTGTCTTTGTCCACTTTCCCTTTAAAGTGTTGAGCTAAGTCTAGTCCTTCAGGTACGTTGATGCAGGCAAAGTAAGCATACGCCTGCAACAGTCTGCAACAAGTCTGTTTATTTTCCAGGCAAATGAAGTCATTTCACTGTATTCCCACAAATAAAGTCCCTATTTGCAGATGGCTTATTTAATATGTTTAATTTATGGAATAATTGCTTGATAAAAAAAAAAAAAAAAAATCCTTGTAATTACTGAGAATTTATGTCTGACTGTAAGAATCCGATACAACATTTCTTGATGTTCACTTTAATTTGAACATTATTATTGGGGACATATACTGGTAAATATGAAGACTAACAAAATTTATCATGTGATAAAATGAACTTCTGTACTGAAGTCTGGCAACATTATGACTATAAGCTTATAGTGTGAGCATATTAAATGTGTCATGCAGTATAATATCTCATTACTTCTGTGTAACATGATTTATTTGAATCCTTTGCATGAATTCAACATAGGAACATCATGACAGTATTGTTTAAGTGCTTTTACAATTTCTTCCTCCAGCTACTTGCTCTGAGGTATTATAACTCGAGCTTTTTTAATTTAAGTTTTAATTTTTTTTTTTTTAAATCAGCCGCATGCACAAAGACACAGCTAAGAGAAAATGCAGAATCCACCAGTTACGTGTTCTTGTCTCCATCTAAAGTCATTTACACAAACTTCATTTGTCTTCCGTGTAAATGGCAGATTTTTACAGGAGATTTTTAGCCCCTTTTTTACGCCATGTTAGTCCTGCAGGTACGTAATGCTGAGACAAAGATGATTAATACAAACACAGTCCACAACCGAAATTCTACAAATAGTATTCAGTCAGTGAATAAGATCTTCCATCTTCATGTGTTTGACGGTGAAATAAGTGGATGTATATTCAGCTTCCATTCTCGCTACCTTGCACAAGACAAAACATGTAAGAGTGTTTTGTTATGGGAGACGCTGATAGTGCAGTTCTCAAAACCTAGTTTTCAGGTCTGAGTTTTAAGTGCAGCAGACAACCAGCAGCCAGCTCAGAGTCATCTTTGTGAAAAAGGAGTGAGTGTCAAGGTTCTTGACTTTGCTGAATGTTGAGATTAGGAAATCAGCAGCGTCCGCAGGGACCTGAGGAGGCTGGCGGTGATCTGGGAGAGTGCTCAGATAGAAACGCACTTTCCTTTCGTCCCAGATGCCTTCCTCCAACTAATACGATGATTCCATGTAAAAACATGTAATCTGTACGTTGAATCAAATAAAGGACTACAAAAAAATCATGCTGACTTTTTATTTTGGTCATTTCTTAGTTTATGATCATAATAAACTGACAATGGAGGAATTTGTAGCCTCATTCCACATGTAACACACGATGTGATGTCGCAGATAACAAAACAATCATTTCTCCTAAAGTGTCCCGTATAGATCAGTGACTCATAGCAACAGGCAGCAGATGCCTCATCATCACGCCAACGTTGATTTAAAACAAAGGGTTGTTGAGTGCTATTAACTAAATGTGTCTCAAGCAGAATTGTTCAATTCAGTTTTTTCCTGCTCTCTCTGGTGTTCATCTCTGGTTCACTCCTGAAATATATACAGCATGTGAGCATTCATACAGCACTTTTAGCTGGTTTAATGTTTTAAGGATAAGGTGGAGAAATAGTGACCATGAATTGGTTTTATGAAATGACCTCGGAGAACAACTAACTTTCATGATTTTCTTATTTTAAAAAGTTAGTCACACTAATAGTAAAGTTTTTTTGTTGCTGTCACACAATACTCCTCAACAATCAGTTAAATACTTAACATGACAGCTTTGAAAGAAATATATATTTAAACATTTTTAAGTAGTGCTCCAGCTATATTAAGTGGTTCTCATGTTGCCGTATCAGTATTCTATAAAAGTAAATGGACTTTAAACCTTTCCTCAAAGACACTTTGCATGGAAAGGTTGACTCAACTTTCTGGTCTCGGTGTCTTACAACATGTCTCGATCTCTCACGTCCTCGTGTGGTTGGTTAACACAGGCTGAACCTGTTTAGGAGCACATTCATCAAAACAAGGCTGAATTTACCATCAGGTGACTTTCTGGATATCAAAACCTTCATTATTTCAGGCTTCAGAGCTCTGAAAATGTCTGCTGCTTGAATTTTACATTTCAGCCAACATGTTCATCCCAGAGCCCGACTGGTCTGGTACTGGTACTGGTCTGGTACTGGTCTGGTACTGGTACTGGTACTGGTCTGGCTGATTGTATGCTGATGAGATTTTTTTTTAATTATTTTTTTTTACAGAAAATAATGCAGTGAAAGATGCTTGGGGTAAATTAGAAATTGTTCTATTTGTGTGTGTGTGTGTGTGTGTGTGTGTGTGTGTGTGTGTGTGTGTGTGTTTTATATAGTTATTTGCAATAATTAAATTCCCAGTGAAGTTTGCTATTTGAGTGCACCGATGTCAGCGTTGGAAATCAAATACCCTGCTTCCATTACATGCAGCACATTTGTCTGAAGAGTGAAAGTGTTTGTAATCTCATTTGAGGGATCATTGCAAAAAATGTGTTTCCATATAAACTGTATGTACAGGATGCTGTAATATATAGAATATAAGCCAATATATTGATATTGGAATTTGTTGGTATTAACATTGGCCCCAAACATTCTGTATAGGTTGAGCCCAGTTCATTCAGTGTTCTTGTTCAACATGATGTTTGTGGCATAATACATGTATGACATTGAAAACATGTGTTACAATTTTAATGACAGTGTCCTGTTGATGTGAAGCAGAAGGAATTAACTCTATTGAACCATGAATACGTTTTCCTCCAAGTTTGCATACTACTTCAGAGATGTTCGGGTCGTTCCATGTTATTGTACTTAATGTCAAGTTGATTCACCTCCTAAAGGAACCTGCATTATACACTGAAAAGATGACAAATATGTCATGTGCCGAAACATTATGCTCAGGTTCAAATATCTGATGATAAAGATGTTGTTGTTTATTGGTATTGATGACTTAAAACCATGTTTTATCTCTTGCAGGTAAATTTGAACCCACCGTGCATGATCATTAATATTTAAAGCCTCTTTCTCTTACACCTGTCAGTTTTGTTAAAAGTTGTACTGCTGTGTTACTATATGCAAATTACCATATGGTCTCATTTCCCTTTGTCTTCTCTTTCTCAATGTTCCACCTTAGGACTTGAATTGTCTTGTATAAAACCCACAGTCCGCTGCAGTCAGGTGGGCTGGATGGGAGACAGCAGCGCCAACAATCAGGTTCCCAGAGTTGAGTGTTTATGCCTTTCACTAAATGGATTGTCTCACCTTCTTCAGAGGATGAACATGAGGTGCTTGAGATGCCAGCACTGCAAATGGATCCTGGGGCTTTGAGGCCGATAACGACCCTCCCTCATCTGTTTCAGACATGCTTCAATCGGCATGCGTGATGATCAAAGAGCAGCAATGTGGTGGCAGTTTTACCAATTCAAATTGTCTAATTAACTTCCTATTTAAAGAGGATGTAAAAATATGTGTAGCAAGTTGTGCATATCATGTATTTGTGGACTTATACTCTGTAGTGAATTTATGTGTGTCAGAGCTATATGCGCTGGATGGGAAATAGATAAATAAAAGCTTCAATGATGTTTCTGATTGCGGACTTTGCCGAATAGGTATACAGCGTTTCAATAAGACTGAGCAATGCACTGTCTGCCTCCATTGTATTATGCATCACATTCAGTCTTTGTGCTCTTTGTGACGCGTGAGATTGAAGCAATAACCTTCAACTTATTTATCTCTTTATCGCCACAGATCCCATTCTATGGCCATGCTTTCATCCCCACAAAGGCAACGCAGCAGTACAAACATCCATTGGGGTGTCATTGCTAAGACAATTTAGCAGCGTGTCATGCACGCCTGTTAAAACTAAAGTACCTCTAAAACCCACATGTTGTAGGAGTAATGCGCCGTGACAAACATTATTCCCATACCATTCTAATGAAATGCATATAAACTGAAAACTGGGAGGAAACTCATTGACTCTCTGCATGCTTTTACTTGTTCATATCTTCACTCTTGTATCGCAGTATGTGGGAGTCAATTATTCAGCCTTGTCTCACCCACAGTCAGGTCAGCACGCAGCTGCAAGTTCTTCACGGCACCTACAGCCACTTTTTCTGTATCCATTCACTGTATACTACTCTCACTCACAACCTTTTTTTAGAAGGACATCACTGTTTAAATCCGGGTTATAAACCTGACATCCTGAGCACTATGTCATCCTGTAGGCCAATCAGATCCTCTGTCTCGTGTCTCCTCTCCAATCCACCGGCCCAGTTTACATCCCACATATTCTCATGCCTTTGACAACGTTACATTGCTTCTTAAAACCAACTTTTTCACTTAATCTTTTGAGTCTTCCCAAATGTAAATGTAAATACATGATTGTATATATTGTATTTTAATTCCTGGTTTTCTGCGTATACTGTACTTATTGTTTTGTCATTTTTTTTATACAATGCATTTGATGTTGTTTTAAATTATGTAAATGCTATTTAAATATTTTCACATTTTCTGTGCAGCATTTCAAACTTGGTTGTTTTAAAATGTGATTTATAATTAAAATTATGTTCATTTAAATAAATATTGCTATTACATATGTTTTTTATTGTTGTATTTTGGGGGTTTACTAAATTACAACTTTTAACTAACAATACTTTAAAATGTGCCACGTCTATTTATATAATAACATAAATTATGATGTGGTATACTGTATACTTGCAAACAATATACAGCTATAATTAACATTTAATAGTATAAATAAATTCATTGTTTACTTTATAAAAGTAGATAAACAAGCATTGTGCTTGCTAATTGTTTGAGACTTACTTTTATTTACTGCAGTTCAGGGGGAAATACAACACACGGTTAGTAGTTCCTTAATAGAGTAAGATTTAACATACAATACATTTATATTGGTATTGTTTAAATGTTACACAGTTTGTGTCTCGTGGTCAGCAAAGTCCAACGAACACCGACACCGCATTCAAAACCAACCTATTTATTCTCATCGTAATACTCTCTGAAAGGGACATTCTTCTAAATGAGTGTTTTTACTTGTGATCCTCAACTCCATCAGTCAGCACATTGTTTATGCTGGCTAGATTATTATATTACACTGTGATATTACTGCCTTTACTCAAGTGAAGTGCTTAAATAATGCATATAGTAAATAAAAGGTGGATTTTGTTGCCTGTTCCTCCCAGTATTCTGGTTCACCATTAAAACATATTTATTCAATTTCAGTTATGAAATATGCGCAAATGTTAGAAAAATAAAAAAAACCCTCATGTCAATATTTGACACCAGGATGAATAACATGTCACTATGTTCGAAACATACAGATGTATTAAGTGCAAACTGTTTACTTTAGGTTATTAGAAATTAAACTGTAGTTGGATTGGATGCATTTTTGTCTGTGTAAGACAGGAATTGTATATGGGAGGAGGGGAAATCATTTTGATAAATCCAAAAAGCATAAGCATTCATGGTAGAAGCACATCGGTGCGTGGATGAGTGGAGATGGGAGGAGAAATGAGGAGTTCTTTTCCTCAGTAAGACGAGCTAACGGCAGCAGACGATGCACATGAATGTGAACCGGCTGCAGCTATACTGCAAATATCACCTGACATACTGGGCCATGATTAAGGAACATTATACGAAAGGGTTTGGCTGTATGTTCTTATTTTCCAAGCATATTAGCAAACGTATACTTCACTGTATTCACAAAGCCGAACAGAGGTCTTCAATAGCCTTTTCCAAAGTTGTAACATAGACCAGCGGCGGCGCCAGAGAGACTTTTCAGTGAGGAGGCTCTAAAGTTTAGTGTGTCTCATCATACCAGAATTTAAGCTACTGACACTCCTGACTCACGTAAACAAGCGCACATGTGCGCCAGTTACAGTTTTATTCTGTGTTCGACACAAAGCAGATGTTCAGCTCGCCGACAGGCCTGCGGCGCCACACACCTCGGAACGTAACATTTCACAAGCAGCAAATAGCAGAAACAGACAGAAGCACGTTTCAGCTTCAGACTCTGAGATCACAAACTCATGCTGCTCGTTTTCAACAAGAGCACCAATGAATCAACAGCATTATGTTCAACAGAACAAATGTTAAATGAATGAATGTGTATGTTGTTGAGTGGTTCAGAAGCAGGGCGCTCCTTGTTTATAGTCAGTATCAGGTTACTGGTTCAAGTCCCCACTGACGGGAAGCGAAGCAAATCGCAGCTCCTTTTAGACGCGGTATTCTGGACATGCATCTTGATCCAACCTGGTTTTAGGAGAAACCTTCTGCTGGTTTGTGGAGTTGTGTTGAAGGACTGGGCGTCCTGGTCATCTCCCTCCTTCAGCTCTTCTTCCTGCTGGTCAGTGACTGCTGGCGTTGTGTCTCCTTCATCAGACCGAGTAATATCACCTGTATGAGCCCTGTTCACTTCTCAACCAGTGTGGTTTCAAGATTTAGACTGAGTCTCTATACGCAGACTTTTCCATTATAATACACCCACTTCACGAGGATTAAGCGTCAAAAACTTGTGCTTTGACTAACAGGAAGCGGAAGTGAGGTCAAAGGTTAATTGCGCACTGCACCCATTGGCCGAAGCGGTGTTGACAATGCGCCTCCAAGCTCCTCCCTGCGCTGCCTATAGACCTATTGAAATAATGCAAATGGATCAAAGATGATCTACTTGACATATATGGTGCTTTTCGTAAAACAGATTCATCTTAACTAAAATATTCTTACAAAATACTGGCAGTAATATAGCAGGTTTATTATCTACACACAGTTAATGCTTTAATGTTCAATAGAAAATCATCTGAAATAGTACCTTGTAAACGTTGTACATATAAAAGATATAGTTCACAGTTTTCAAGTCAATGGTCAGATATGAATATGAACACTGAAGCAGGTGCTAATCATTCCTGCTGACCCACTGAGGGAATCTAGTCCTGATCTTAATGTAGCAGGTGAATAACACAACATCCACAGTCCAGCAAAAATGTTTTCCAAAATTCATCTGAAACTTATTAGAGGCTTCAGCTGTGTGGCGACAGACTTCAAATGTGTTCCTTTAATATCCACAGGATAGGTTAGGAAAATATGTGTCCATCAATCACTAATAATGTGATTTAGTTTGAGAAGCACTGAGAGACACTCACTTTTAGCAGAGACATCTGCTTTCAAGTAGACGACACACTGGACATTTGACAGCTCACTTCTTGACTACTAGGAACATGAATGAGGGCCGTGACAGTGTGACGGGTCAGCAATACTACGAGCCTAAAATTCAGGCATCGATGTGTAATTCACCTGCTTTTGTTGCACTTCTTTGGGAAATGAAGCAAAAGAACTGATGCAAAGAAATAATTTTGATATATTTAATGTCTGTAAGTTCCCATCTAAACTTGCATGAATGGTTTAAAAATATGTAACATAAACAACATAAAGTTGACGTATTCCACATCATTGCATGTCCTGAAATCAGCTGACATCATTCAATGTTACCTATTTTCAGTCAAGCTGCATCAATTAAGTTGCTGTGATAATGGGTGCAAGCAGATGGTTATTAGCAACCTAAAATCAAAAGAAAATCATGTTTTCACAAAGTGTTTGTTATCTCGTACCCATTGACAAAGTATTACATCTACAGTTATTGAACATGCAGGTTTAAGCCCTTTTTTAAACAAGTCAATATCTCCATTACATGTACTTGGGTAGTGCCGCAGTGTTCTGCAAACAACAATAAATCAAAGAAAAGCTGCGAGAGCCGAGCAGCGGCAGGTGGCTGACACTCGTTTTGTGTGTTTTCCCGTTGACTGAGCAGCAGCAGCAGTCGTCCGAGTGGAGGAATCTTTTTATGGCTCCTGCACTCACGGCTGGAGGGAGGCGAGAGGAGGAACAGTCTGCAGCGTTTTAGCACACAATTTCATGATGGTTTCAGAGAAGAGGCCAGCCAAGCATTTCAAGTGGCGGAGCAGCGAGAGGGCAGCATTGTAGAGGAGAGCAGGTAGTGTAATGATCAGGTAGACAAGATGACATCAAGCGTCCTCAGAGATGGTCGGGCACAGAGAGCCGACATCCTTCCAGACAAAAAGAACCACTGAAACAGGACGAGACAAAACCAACAAACACGAGAGCCATTAGCCTCGGGAAGACTTGTTTTTACTGTACAGCAGCACCATGTCAAACGCTCAGCAACACAAGCAGGAACAAAGAGATTCACGCTGATAATATATCAACGACGGCATTCGGAGCGTGATGTTGTTCTTTAGCAATCAGGAAAAAGAGGACCAACATTTTAGGAATACATGAATATTTCAAATACCCATCTTTGAATTATGGCCATTGCAGGAAGTGCAATAAATAATGAAACACATTCTCTTGCAAATACATCATCACCGATCTGATGGTTTATTGAAATATAAGAATGCTTGCGTATTTTGAAATTGACTATGTGGCTCCAACTTTAGTGTTTTTGGTGACTATTACAGTCGTTTCAAATTATTTATTGAAGGTATTGTTAAAATTACACGGAATTTGTATCGTCATAAAATACTTTATTACAAAATATACTGATGAATATGCTGGTAGGAAGCAGGCTGTATCATATTTCATGATGTATTATGATCATATCTTGACACATAAATATATCGGCATTCACAGAAGCTCAATTACTTCGACATGCAGATCATGAAAAATCAAACAGCTTTATTAACGCTCACTGCAATACTAAAAATGAGCTTTTATTTCAAACAAACTGTAACTTCTAACATAACTCATTTTATACTTTCCGTATAGCCTTCTGCTTTTATTACAAATACATCTGACAGCTGACTTGGAACGTGTTCATGTTTAGTCTCCTGTCATTTGCAAACAAGCATGTGAGCTAAATAAAGGAAAACAGCATGTTGTGTTTAGGAGGCATATAATGCCACCTTACAATACATTTTGAGTTTCAAAGTACCTTTCTCTCTTATACACTGATATCATTTTATAAGTTATGTTGGCATGTAATATATTCTCTTTCGCTGAGATATGCAAACAATATGACAAATTTAAACCAAAGCAAAAATTATTTTTGTGTCACAAATGTCAATTCCCAGTTTTACTTCATATTGGTTAATTTGTTTTAATTTTGATGCCATTTAAGCCACTTTGATTTCAGTACTTCAGTTTGATGATATTCTTTTGCTTGATGCTTGAATATAATTCTCTCACCAACCACATTAGCATCTTTAATTTGATAACTAACAAATGCTGTGTTTGATTAAATGAAACAGCTCCTGCGTCTCAGGTCAGTGTGGTCCTTATCATTCACTGGTTATTAGAAGGGCTTCCTTTTGCTTGCTGTAGTTCCTCAGATGACCACTAAATAATTCTTAGAAGATTTTAATATATGTGTTGCATGTAGACTTAACCATTTTACACACTTACTGCTTTGGCAATGAGTTGCACTGGAACATCAGACTAACAGCATTAAAATAAGGTGTGGCATTTTCTAAATATGTTCCAGGGCTCGTTTCCTTTCTAACCTGCCCTCGACAGGAACGACAATCTGGAACTAGAACTTTTGTTGCTTTAAAAAAAAAAATTGCTTGATGAATGTTTGTCATTTGACTGAAAGATTGATTATTCTATTCTGTTTTGTTGACAGTCAACGTGGGAAAACCAAACATGCCCCGTTTAAAATACATAAAAGCAAAATATTCCACTTCCATAATAAATCGTGTGTCGTGTTTAATAAGGATTCCAGACATTCCACAACAAAAACTCCATATATATATATTATATATAACTATAACTATAAAGAATGATTTGGGGTTTTTTGTGATCTTGTTTTTTTGTTGTTTTTTTTTTTAAATGAGCAAGAAGGTAATGGTTGGTTAATTGTTTGAAAAAGCAGTACTATCTATAAAAAATAATGGTGGTATTAAATTACATGAGGGCAGGGAGATTGTTTTAGAGGCAAATAGGAATTCTAATCACACAAGACACTGACTTTTGGAAATTAGGTGGTGAAAATTATTATGACTCATGCAGACAAAACACTACCACGTCATTTTAAAGGTGATTATGCGCTCATATTTAACATACATGATGCAAATTCTTTGATGACTATTTTTGATTTCTTCTGCCATTGTATGTTCATGTTTTTAAAGGAAAGGTTCTGCTTTCAGAGGATCAAACAAAGGTTCTCCCTCTCAGCATGTAGAAGTTAATTGAGACAGTGTTCAGTTTCTGGAAGGAAAATGAGTAGAAATGAACATTTTAATGCCTTTATACCGTGCAGTGAAAATGGGCTGTGACTTTACATTTTGAATCGCAAAATGTGGTGCATTTTTATATCTGTCAGGATCAATACATTCAGAATTTGAAGTAGTTATTGTCGTGTGTTTATGTGGATTCATCTAAACGATGGTAGGCTGTTGGGTGGCCTACTGGATAAAAGCATCCCAAAGTGGGCACAAACAGGTAAAAATACCGCATTGATATGCAGCGTCCGCTCACAGTTCCATTGTTGAGCTTTGAAGCCATTTAAAAAGTTTCCGTCTACACATACAGCACTCAAAGTGCTTTGAAACTTTTGATTAGAAGATGCATCCCTTGACTGTGAACATGAAAACAAGCTGAATATATGAATTCCTAGCACAAATGGACATCAGAAAACACTCCATACAGATTGCAGCTATTTGCATGCATTTCAGGTGTAAAAACCAGTTTGATTATTATTATTATTTCTGTCACCACACATGGTTTTAAACATTTTGAGCTGGAATAGTTACATGCTGAACTGTTTCTGCAGCATCAGAACTCAAATTTATTGGCTAAAAAATGCAACTGAACTACTAAATTTAACACAGTGCCTAAAATCCTCCAGAAATATGTAGATTATTTTCAAATTAGAAAACAACTTTATGCCGTCTGTGATCAAAATTAGTTAAGAACTTTTTTTTAGAAAATGGCAAGACACACCACTGTGAATTGTTTTCTGTCTTTGGAGAACACGGAGTGTAGAAAAACAAAAAAAACAACTGAACAGTGTTTTCCTTATAATTCCAAGAT
The DNA here is from genome assembly GCF_029030835.1 of Brachyistius frenatus. Classification (NCBI taxonomy): domain Eukaryota; kingdom Metazoa; phylum Chordata; class Actinopteri; family Embiotocidae; genus Brachyistius; species Brachyistius frenatus. Next base: position 330,170 of record NW_027210819.1, on the reverse strand, counting down.
ACATGCTTGAATACTTGAATAATGTTTTCTACAGGGCAGTAAACTAAATTTGGTTACATAAAACAGACAAAAAAAGATCCACTTCATTGCAAATTTAAAACATCATTTCAGGACATCAAACAGACTTCATCTTATCACAACAATTGAATGCCAGGGCAACCAGACACAAGAGACAGATTGGCAGATACGTTTTGCCATATGAGTAACCGGGTGACAAAGCTAGAGTGAGCAGCGGTTGAGTCACAACTATACTTTCTAACAGCTTTGTTTACCTGCCCTTACTGCTGCCACAATTAATGCAGCAGAGAAGTGGACGAACCAGGTACCCTTGGAACCAAGCACCCGGTCCAAGTACACTATCGGCTTTGTTCTGCCATGCATTTGGTAATCCGCATTGATCTGCTGCTGTGTTTTTTTTAATTGTTGTTACAAAAGAGAGCAGCTATGCTAAAATATTGCCACTCAAAACAATGCAGAGGACGGTGGCACTCTCAGAACCCTGAGGACCTAAAATTTCAGGAAGCTAAATATGTTTCAAATGTGGAAGGTGGAATTTGTTGGCTTTGTTTGTTCTTGTTTCAAATCTCAAACAAAGTGACAGACTGCAGATAGAATTACAGAATTTACTTACATGTCTTAGTTATTAATTTAGAGGATGGATTATTAAAATATGATTTATGTAGCTAATCTAATAAACCATTCTTTACACGTGAATTTAGAGGAACCCTGAGAGTCTACCAACTCATCCCAGCAAATACAGTATTTGAGTAATACCCAGGTGGAATAAATTTGGTGGAGGTTTAGGTCAGCATGTGTTTAAGAACTTAACAGGCATAATGACTATACCACAAACAGTAATACAAATTATTTCAATTTTCTTGTCTTGGGTTTTGAGTGCAGAGAAAACGGATCAGTTTGTGACAAATGGTCATCATCATTTGTAAAGCAAGAAAAACTGAGACCAACAGCCTCATGTGAGAGGTGAATAATGGATAATCTGCCATTAGTGGCTGCAGAACATTTGCTGTTTAAAAATGGTCTTAAACTCTAAAATAGTACAAACTTCTTCACCTTTTCTTTCCACTCACGTTTTCAAAGGAATTCGATATAATAAAAGTTCTATCGTACTTGTTGTGGTGTTATCTTAAGAATAAAAAGAAGAAACAGCTGTTTACTTCGGTTTGTTAGATTTAGTCTTTTCTTTTTTTGCTTTGGTTTCATGGTTTTGAAGCTGAAAGAACATTGTTTCTTCAAGAATTTACCAGTGTAACAACGTGACTGTGGTTGCTTCCACTAATTAAATGTTTTGTTCAGCAAGACAAAAAATAAATCTGCCAGGAACATTATGCTACAGGCTTCCTCCCTATCAGTGCAGTTTCCAGTGTCTGATTATAACCTTAATTGTAACTTAATCAACTAAATGAATTACTGCATTGTGGTACTGTAAGAACAACGTCTACATTCTAATCCTATTACAGTATGCTGAGTTCTTCTGCTCTCCATTTTCCCCAGTCGTCAGATTATGGTCATCCTCCCATTAAAGCCCATATTCTGTTTTTGGCGCCCTATTAGCATCATTTCGTCCATCAAGCCACATTAATTGTGAATGAATGCAAACTCCTGCAGAAGAATACGGTCTTCAAGAGGTCTGTCACATACTTTCTCCACTTGGGAAGACCTTTAACCTACTTAGCTGAGGAACCGCACTGTTTCAAGTAGTGCAGCTGAAAGATATGCACCTGCCCGCTTTTTACTCTCACACTGCTCGGCGATTTAAGAGGACAGACAGTAGTTGATCTAAATGGTACTACATTGACTGCAGGTGTGGAATTTCCTCCGCAAATTTCCACACCAATTCAGCCTCTGGGCCGGACACAATACAGATGTGGTTTGAATTCGAAGACAGGAGTAAAGAATATAATTAATGTGTGCTGTTGAAAGGCTGGTAGATGCAGTCTCAGTATTGAAAGCTCAAAATGAGGTTTCGTTTCTGCGCTACGGAATAAACAAGCGTGTTTATTTTGTAAAACACCCAAACAAATATATCAATATCTTGAATGGAAAAATGTACACAGCCAAAAAAATGTTTTTGCCAACACCTAAAATGTCTGTCGCTAACACTTGCCGATCATTTGGATTTTGACAACATGTCAGAGAAAAAAATGTATACAGATATTTTTTCTGTTACACCCCACACAAAAAACGAATTGTAATGTAAAATTAAAATAGCTTCAGATTCTTTTCAAAGAACCCAAATCTTTTTAAATGTAATATATTGATGGTTCTCCCTAAATTAAAGGAAGCAGTTTAGTGCGTAATCACACTTTTTAACCCCACCTCACCAAAATGTATAGTTTAGGAGTCTATATTTTTCTTAGTAACTACAGTATACCCAGGACACGTTGAATTATAGGCTATGTGCTAATAACATATCTCTAGAAATCTAAGTACACTGAGAGGCCCACGACTAAGAAAAATACATGTTCACAGGTCGTGCGTTAATTACGCACGAAACATTTGGATAGATTCACTCCATAGCTTCGACATATTTATGATAGCGTTTGTTTACACATGTCAAACATCATTCAGACTAAAGGAAGAGGGGGGGGGGCGGGGAGAGAAAACTGGAAACTATTTTCAATGTTGGGTATTAGTTACATTTTTTTTCTTGATTTATATTATATGGAGAAAAGAAAGAAGTTAAAAGTTAAATTCGAGATTTAAGGGCAGCAAGACTAAATAAATCCCCGTGTTTTCTGCACTTTGTGCTCGGCCAGTGTGTGGATGAGGTGGCAGGTCAGGACCATGGTCCTTCAGGCATCTCTCAGGGAACTGAACTAGCAACGACGAGATGGAGAAAAGCACTTCAGTAACCAGGCGCTTGGGTCCATCTGCTGTTCTGAGGGGGTGATGATATTGGAAAAAGGTTGTCTGTAGGATATTAACTACATAAATAGGTTGTTATTATCTGGTTGTCGACACTTAAATGGTCCGATAAAGGTTTACACAAAAATAGAAAATTGGTTAAAATATCCTTTTCGAAAGTCCGTGCTTTTTATTTGGACACGGCGATTTTGCACAAGTAAGTTCCATCAATAATACACACAATGTACGAGGTCATTTAACCACCGATGGAAAGAGAGCTAACTATAGACTAATATCACCGACTGTTATCAGTAAAGTATTTATAGAAGCTTGTGAACTATTTAGCACGAGTTATTAGAAAAGTTTGACAATATTATTCAGTAGGAGTAATTGTAAAAGCGGTCACAACGGAAACTACAACACCTGATGTGCTCAGGTTTGGGAATAAAAAGTATTTTTCTTCGCCATGCTGCCACCAAGTTATCACTCGCCTTTCTTGGGGCGACAAGGGTCAGTGTGGACACATTTAAGCACATATATTGAATGATATTCCTTAAAATCCTCCCTACGCACTTTCTTTATCCGGTCAATATACAGCAACACGCTACATCCAATAACAGCTATTAAAAGAAAAGGTTGGCATTTTAGAATATTTCCTCTGTAAAAGTGTTAGATTTATTAACCAACCTTGGCTGGGCCTTCTTTACATCTCCTCGCGCGTCCGTTGTTTCCGGCTCCCGTTTCTTTGCTCACAACATATTCACTGGATGTAAAAGTTATCTTACCTGGACAACAACTATATTAATGTGCTCTATAAACTCTCATAAGCGTTGCACGCAGGCAGCCAGCTCCAGATTTTTATGGGATCCTAATGTGGAGGGATTGTGGACCAGGGTCTTGCTCTCTGACTCAGTAATCCACAAGGTTGAGAGGTTTGCCTCATTTACATAATGTTAGAGGTCTGTGCCGAGGCCTACCTTTCTTTTCTACTTGAAAAGACACCGTGCTACCGTTACAAAAAGAGTGGAAAAGGCGCACCGACGTCTGGACGAGAATAGGAATAGTTTCAGGAAGGAATTATTACTTCTTCTTTTTTTTTTTTTTTAAGTATGATTTACTCAACAGTGAAGCTTCGATAGAGACTCATTTTCATAAAGAGTTTTTGGTTTGCACTTGTTAAGCTTTGTGTCACAGATAGTTTCAGGATTTTTTTTGTTTTTTTTGTTGTTGTCTTCAGTGTCTTTCTGACAACTCCAGCTGACTTTGGAATACACACGCACTGTTTTGTTTTCCCTCAGCAACAATAAAGTCCAACCACTTCACGTTAAATCCGCTGCTGAGTCCGGGCATCAGAGGGGGGGGAGGGGAAGGGGGTTTGGGGGGGAGGGGGGGAATTTCGCCTTCTGAAATATGCACAAGAATAATGATTTATTACAACCAGGTTAACCGGAGATTGGTGTTCTTCATATGTGGCTCTAATTGATGGCTGACCATGTCACATCTTCATTTGCTCAATTACGGCAGCAGCTACTTGCTGCCATGCGAAATTACATTAGTGGCTCGTGCAGACGAGAGCTTCCTTCCTCCAATACAAGAAGATAGCAACACATTTCACACCTGGAAATAACCTCCGAAAGTACACCTGGTGTTGTCGGCTGGAAAGTGATGAAAAACATGAATATGAACACATATCCCCATTGCTATGATTATATATGGTTATGAGCAGCATAGTTATTGATGTGTTATCAGCTGTAGGCTCGATAATGTCTTACAAATTCAAACCACAAGTCAGCTGTAATTAGAATATGTATTAGTCTAAGTAGGGTTCTTTACTGCCATTTGTACAGGCCCAGTTCTTTTCTGTTTTCTGGAGCCCTTTTTGTGTCGCTGCTCCTCTGCTTCTTCCCCCGGCGCCAGGCAGTTTGCTCAGAGATTACAATGTCAGGTCAAGACTGCCAGGAGTCATTAATGCATGTTGACCAGACTTGAGGTTTCGAGGCTACAATATTATCTTCAGAGTGCATTAAGTGTAATAAAAAAAATATCTTTAGGATATGGCAAAAGAAAAAAAGAAGTAATTTCTGCTCTTTTAACCCGAAATTATTTGCAGTCAGAAAAACTGCAGGTCACTTGAGCAGAATACGACCTGTACATCCTGTGTATTAGATGCCTTGCTGCCCAGCCTGAATATTAGGTAGTGACATACTCACAATGTGGATCCCTATTGCCGTTCTCTCTCTGCATTGTGTCATTTTGCGCTTATTTGGACTTGTCCCTCTCTGGTGGGGTAAAATGATGCTTAAGAAGCATAAATGAGCTGGTCATACAACTTCATCGTGCCTCTTTGACGATACTCGGTGGCCCTTGTGTCTGTTCAAAGTGCTCTCAAAGTTTCTAGAAAGAGTGGAATTCCCTCCTGACGCAAAATAGTCATATGTGGTCAGAACAGCTGATTTGCAGAACATAGTGGGTTATTCTCCCCTGCACATAGAAAGGACAGAATTATATGTGGCTTCGTTTTATTCATGTATACAAATTAATATAAAGCAAAGTGTATTTTCATGAATTATTTTCCTAAAATGTCAATGACTATTGTTTGCTGGTTTAGGAGTTTTGCTCCGCCCCCTGTGTTTGTCGTAAACCTGGCTCCTGGCTCCAATAAACCCGGGCTAAGAGCGCCCTGGGCTCGCCTCCTTCTCCAAGGCGATCAATAGGATCTCAGGCGCACTACAAGCACTCTCTTACGTAGACATCCACCAAGGAGAGAGCCGATACAACAACACGGTTGATCTGCTCAGACACAAAAATCTACCTGCTTTCTGAATCATGTCGTTGAGCCCAAAGCACACAACGCCTTTTTCAGTGACAGATATTTTGAGTCCAATCGAGGAGTCCTACAAGAAGTTTGGTGGTATGGACGGCGCAGGGAACCTAACCTCTCCACTAGGAGCCTACCGACAGCCTCAGGTGTCTCAGACCGGCATGCAGCAGCACTCCATGGGCCATAACGCCACCGTGGCCACCACTTACCATATGCCGCACACCGTCTCCCAGTTCTCCCACAGCGCAATGGGGGGATACTGCAATGGAAGCATTGGCAACATGGGAGACCTTCCCTCGTACCAGGAAAGCATGCGGAATAGTGCAGCAGCGACAGGGTGGTACAGCACCAACCCAGACCCGAGATACTCCACAAGTAAGTTCCTTTCTCTTTTTATACACTTTTCAGACTTTTTGTTTCCTCGTACGAACACGAATACATTTCAACAATGACAGCGGGAAACACATGTCCTCTTTTATCATGTTAAATATTCAATATTTATGTCAGGCGGCAAACCATAAAAAGTTTGTGCATTTTGTTTACACTATTTTACGAAATCTTTCATTTAAAATGACTGTTTTTGGCGATTAAACTGAAAAGGAGATCATTCTTTCAAGTCTGGCTCGACTTTTTCATGTTTGGCACGAGTAACTATTTTAGGGCAAGATTTATTATGATCATTATTGTTTATTTTTTACATTATTATTATTATTATCAATAGTTATTTTCTTCTTTTTTTTAATTTTTTTTTTTTTTAGTTTACGCTTTCCCACTTCAATTTAACTTCAATAAATAACACACACACACACACACACACACACACACACACACACACACACACACACACACACACACACACACACACACACACACACACACCACCCGATAATCAATAAAAACTACTTCAGGCGAAATAGTGTTCTCCTCTTCTGTTTATTGAACGCACGTATATGTATGTATATTTTTAAGTTTCTAGATACATGGGACCTTCCACAGGTATGAACATGGCCGGCATGGGGAGTCTCACAGGAATGGCGGACGCCACCAAAGCCATGCCAGTTCTTCACGCTGCACCCAGAAGGAAAAGGCGCGTGCTGTTCTCCCAGGCTCAGGTCTACGAGTTGGAGAGGAGGTTTAAGCAGCAGAAATACCTGTCGGCGCCGGAGAGGGAACACCTGGCCAGCATGATCCACCTGACGCCGACCCAGGTGAAGATCTGGTTTCAGAATCACCGGTATAAGATGAAGCGCCAGGCCAAGGACAAGGCAGCGCAGCAGCTGCAGCAACAGGACGGGAACCTGTGCCAACAGCAGGCGCAGTCCCCGAGGCGGGTAGCCGTGCCTGTTCTGGTGAAGGACGGTAAACCGTGCCAGAACGGCTCCAATACGCCAACGCCGAACCAGCAACAGGTACAACAGAATCAGCAACAGAGCCAACAACAGAACGGAGCCGGAGTCGTGCTCGCATCCTCGACCAGCGCCCTCAGCCAGCATCAAAGCCAGCAGCAGGTGAACGCTTTGGAGCTGGAAGAGATGTCGCCCAGCCCTCCTTCACTACACAGCCAGCTCAACATGGCCCAGATAGACACATCAGCTGTAGATTACACCAGTAACATGGTCAGCTCAAACCTCCTCTACGGCAGAACGTGGTAGGACCGAATACAGTACTGTCACTTTCCACTTTTTTCTATGTGAACCTGCGGATGAGCCCATGCAAACGAACTATGTTTAGATATGTATATCTATATATATATATATATATATATATATATATATATATACATATATATCTATATATATATATATATATACGCTGAGGGCTCTGAGAAAGGGGGCCCTTTGTTTTGGAGGGGACAAGGCGCACAGAGGCGCACCAGCTGATCAGGGCACATTTTCTTGACATCTCTGACAGGGGAGTCTATTTTTGAACATTACAGAAATGGCCGCCCTTGAAAGCAATTATGTCGTTTCTGGACCTTTTGTAATCCATGTTTTGGACCTTCCTCATGATGTTTTAAAGGTAGTCTATGTTGTTGAAACAAAAAGGAATGCTGCTTCACTTGAGTTCGGACTGGGGAGGAAGGTGGGATCAGGTCTGAAGTACACTAAGCCACCACTCCTTATTGCGGTGATAACCTGGTATTTTATCATATTAATATTGTAAACTAATGTATCCATTTAGAATTACTGAATAAAGTAGGGACTTGTATATTTGGCTAACACACAAGAATGCGTTTAACTGTATAATAATCGTTATTGCGTCCAATTTTATGTTTTCTTTATTCTTTTGTAAGTTAAAAAGGAACAAATGCGTGATGGCTGCTGTATATGTTTCAAAACCAAGTGAACGTTAACAATAAATAACTTGAAGTGTGAGAGCTATTCCTGCACAAGTAATTTTTTTTAAAAGGGATCTGTTTTGGAGTGCATTTTCATTATGTTGTGATTGAGACCAATTTGAGCTGGAAAGCAAGGTCGATGAGGGAGCCAGCATTGTCCAGGTGACATGTTGGAGGGCTGCCTTTCATGGGAGATGTCTGCAAGAGTCCATAAGACCGGGAAATCCCCCTTTTTTAAAAATCACTATTATTGACATTAATTTATGCATTATTTATCGATATATATATACATATATATATATATATATATTTTTTTATAAACTCTTCAATCATGTTGATTGTACTGTTTATTAGGCCCAGACCTTCGTATTACCGCAGTGTAATTTGTCAATTATATTGTGAATGCGAGCCTCAATGAAATACACAATGACGACCAATTATTGTAATAAGAACGAATATATTATCTATAGGAATAGTACATGCCCTGCATTACTATAATTATGCTACATTAAATTAATTACACAAATCACAGTTATTATTATTATTATTAAATATTATTATTATCATACACAGTCCTTGCAAAATAATAACATAAAAATCAGTTACAAGTTATAAGTAATATGCTTCTTAATTTCGTTATACTTTTTTTTACAATTATTTAAAACTTTCAATTCAAATTACTATTTTTAGTTGTTGCTAAAACTGAATTTGAGTGTAAATTAAGTTATTTTGTTATCATTTAAGCATTCATAGGGGATTATGCAGATTGGCACAGAGCATGTTCATATTAAAGTGAGAATAAACTACTGTGATCTAGAATAATTGCCAAAAAAAATTCCCAGCTGAGTCTTATTTATTTTCAGCATATTTCCTTTTATAATATCTGCCCCATTCTCTGTCTGACAAAAAAATATATATATATTGACGACATACACATTACATTAAAATGAGAAACACAAATTCTAGAGTGCCCCTCAGTTAATATAAATACTGTATGTTTTAATGTTATTTTATTTTGAATAACATTATAATCTGCTGTTATTTCAGCTGCATTGAAAGGCATTGTAAGTAGGTGTTCAGAAGTACCCAGCAGCAAATTGTCACTCTTTCTTTTTTACTCACACACTCACATGCACAGAGAGACAGACTAGCCTCACTCTGCTCAATCTCTGTGGAAGATGAATGATTTGTCCAAACAAACTCCAAAGTGTTTAAGGTCATCACTTAGCATCAGTGTCGGTTCCCCTTTGCTTCTGTCCTCCAAAACCTTTTTACACCAGCAGCAGCTGATAATAGAATCTAACATTTCATTTCCTGTGGTCATTTAAACATGTTCGGAAATTACTTCTCAATCCTCTTGCTGATGACACCCGGTGATGATGATGATGGCTATCAGTGTATCTCAATGGAGACCTTGGAGAGCCTCCATTTCCAACCCCTTCACATACCTGGCAGCTGTATGTATATGTGCTATCATCCCTACACTCGAAGGAAGCGCCAGAGCCAATATGCACCTGACATTTGGAATTGAGCGCGACAACTCCATCAGAAGGGAGTTTGATAAGAGCATTAAAAAGAGAAATGCATTCCACAATATACACTTTGATGCTGCAAGATGCTTCTGTTAGATTTTGTCTCCAAATTGAGGGCATGAATGAGCTGTCAACAAAGCTTTTGATGGTGGACCACATGAAATGAAAGTGGAGGTGAAGCCATTCTTTTCTCTTTTCAATAGCCATAGTTATGGCGCACTAATAGGCTATGCTTGGTAATCACTGGCTATTGTGCCTGTTGCTTCTCTCAGTTTATTGGGGAGGTACCTCTCTTTGTAAGGATATATGAGACAGGCTGGGCACTGTAATTGGTGCTGGCATCATCATTTCTGTCTGAAAAGTTTGGAGCTGCAGTCACTACTGTGTGGTTCCAATGTATGTTGCTGCAGAACCTGCTTAAAGGGTGACTGTGTTAACAACATCTACACCCACACACATGTGCACTTGCTCATGTGCATTCACACAAAGCTCACATTAACACATAAACAAAGCAACTGAATAAGTCATGCATTATATAACATTGCCTATATAAAAAAGCAGATATTTCCATCAGGACTACAAGGGGTCTCTCACTATTTCAATGCCATGTATACTGTTAGATAGATAGAAATATACTTTATTATTCCCTCAGAGTTAGCATGACGTATGAAGTGGACGATATTCTATTTCACAATGTAAAGAATTTTTAGACTATTCTTGTCAGGTAATTGCAGGTTGCACTGCATAACGTGAATGTAGAAAGAAACCTTGCTTCAGTCTCTGCAACCCCCCCAACTCCTTTCCTTCCCATTATTCTACTTAATATGTCAGAAGGTCTGATCGCAGAGAAACCTTTTCAAGTCCTATTGATGTGTTCCTCAATTGACCATGGCGACCTAGCAACCAAGAGAGCTCTAATTGGCAAAGGCTTAACATTATTGGCTGCGTAGTTTACACAGAAACATAGGACAAACATGTAATGATCATCATACATATTTCAGTGTTATTTCAGTTTTGCTGGTATAGCAGGAGGAGAGTTTGTCAGTCTTAAAAGGCAATTAAAACAGAAAGCTAAAAGCAGTCTGTCCTAGTTTTTGAGTGGAATAGTGGACGAGTACGACAATTTCTGCAACACACACAGATAACAATAGAATAATGTGATTCTACTCCATAAGATATTTGTGTGTATGTGTATATATATCTATCTATCTATCTATCTATCTATCTATCTATCTATCTATCTATCTATCTATCTATCTATCTATCTATCTATCTATATATATATATATATATATATATATATATATATATATATATATATATATATATATATATATATATATATTTATTTATTTATTTATGCTCATGATATTGATTCATGCTCAAAGTTTATTCCCATAAATTCCACCACTCCTTTATCCCTCTTTCCTATATACAGTATATTCCCACAAATCTTGCCCCATGTGAAATGATTAGGAGGCGGCCAGGTCCGCTTTTTTATTTCTCTCAGAGGAAGAAAGAATGCATTGAACTGGCAAGTTCTGGGAGACACGGAGACACGTTTTAATTAGTGTATTGCGGTCGTATTTTACCAAAAGGAGAGACAATCTTTCTGTTTTCTGTGACAAATCTGTGCCTGCTGGATTTGTTGTGTTTCCACAAGAATGAGTCACGACAAATCTTTGTCCAGAGAAGCAAAAAGTTACCTAATTTTAGTAATTTCGAAATGAAAAAAAAGCCTGCAAATAATAATCTTCCTACAGAGAAAAAAAAAAACATTATAAGGAGGTCATAAGACATTTCTCACTTTAACAGATTTTCCTGAAATTAAATACATGAAACCACATGTTTACCATTGCCTTTGGTTTGATGATAACATGAACGTACATGTGCACGCAGTTATTTCTGTTCCTGGACTTCCACTGACTAATTCTATTGCTTACTATGAATATCATTTCAGCAGTATTAAGCATTGCACGGGCAAAGCCATCTTCTGAAGACTATTCACATCTGTCTATCCTTGTGGGGACAGAGGTTGAAGGACCAGGTTAGGAGAGTGTGTGTGTGTGTGTGTGTGTGTGTGTGTGTGTGTGTGTGTGTGTGTGTGTGTGTGTGTGTGTGTGTGTGTGTGTGTGTGTGTGTGTGTGTGTGTGTGTGTGTGTCGGAGGGGGGTGGTGGGCATCCCTTATTAGAAAACCATGTCACATTCTCTGCTGTGCCGACTGGACTCGCTGCGCTGCCAGTAATCCCCCTCCAAGTCCCCCTATGCATGTTATTCAATTCTCTCATAAGTAGTTAGAGAAACTGTTTTCAGTTGCCACTAATAACTACTGACCTCCAGTGACACAGGCCAACAATAGGTTTGTCAGGCCTGAAACGCACAACTAAAGAAGCTGATTAGGAACTCAAGAGGTTTGCAGCAAGAATCAATGGCTGCTCTGTCCTGCCACAGAGCTTCCAGCATGGTGCTGATGATTGTGGGACCTCCATTAGTTATGCCTCATTAAGTCCCACAAACTCTTCTGTAAGAAAATTAGTTTAGCCAGGTCTGCAGTCTATTACAGCTGTGAATCCCCTACAGAGGTACCACTGTGTTTAGGATTCAAGTCAGAGGAGGTCAGAGAAAGACCTCCTTTACTGTGTTATAACTTTTTGAGATGTGTATGAGAGCTTATGACAATAAATCATTTGTATACACTGTCTTTTCTTTCTTTAATAAATCTAAAATCGTAAAATAAATCTAAACTCTTGAAATTCTTGATCTAATTCTGCCTGGATAATTCACAACACATGCTGAAAATGCAGCAGCAGGCCTCTATATAATTTCAATGTATTATACATTATGTGGGTTCCATTTAAATGTTGCAGAACTTCAGTGAGCCTCCATACAGAAAGTATTTCAAGTACAACTGTATAGGTGAAGTACCATTACCTAAAGGAATTCATCCTTACAACAGTCATGGTTTCTATAAAGGATATGCCTTTCCACAAAATATAGGATGTACTTTTATCACCATAAATATGAAAGGTTAAAGGGTTTCATAAAATATAATGTGTGTAATTCCATAAAATGTTGAATCTGTCCTTATGCAACTAATGTCAAAAACTGTGTAGTAAAATGGGGGCATGGACTAAACTCACACTGAAGTAGCTGTAGACGTTATACCTCAGTGAACAATATTATTCAAGACATAAAGATGTAAAGAACAAACTTCTCCTAGAAATTTGTAAAGTCATTCAAAATAACTGTCTGTATGTTCAAAATAACTGCAGGGCTATAATATAATATAATATAATATAATATAATATAATATAATATAATATAATATAATATAATTATACTCCATCCTTGGAATGGGTTTCAGTCTGTTCCAAAACAAGAAAAAAGGAAATTAAATGAGTATAAAAAAGCATTTAATCATCACCTTCAACTATGTAAAGAAGTGAAGTGAAAATTAGTAAGAAATTTAGTTTTTGTATTCAAAAATATGAAAAAGACACATTTACAGGACAAAAGAGTTCATCTCTGTCCTTCACAGCACTCCTCTTTACTTTTGAACCAGCAAGCAGCTTTCTCTCAGCTCACCGTTGCCACGGCAATGGCCAGCTGCCAGTCTGCGGATTACTGGTTAATAGGGCCAGGGCTGGAGAGCAGTTCAATGGAGGTAAGCAATGGATAAGATCAGTGTGTGTTGGCTACAGCAAAGTTATTTGTGTGTGTGTGTCCAGAAGAGAGTGTTACTTTGCTTGATTTCTTTTTAATGTTTTATTTCTTTTTATAGACACAATTAACTGTGACTATATATTTTGTGTATTTGGATAATACATTTTTTTTTTTTGATTTGAGATACACAAGTGTATATTCTATGAACACATAATACACAAATATGAGGGATTCAGAAGTTGTTGAGCAAAAAAGGTATCAGAAATTTTCAAGGACAACGCTTTAAAAATCTTTGTAAAAATAATACTCTGAGCTAGTTAATGGAGGTCAATGATCCAACTGCAAACACCCAAACACACACATGCAAACACACAGATCTACATGAATGGCAAAAGACAACAGAAACAGCCATCACTCAATAGCTACGTCTGTCAAATTAAGCCCAGAAGGACATAATCGTTTCTTCAAATATAACATTCGGTAATCTGCCCCCTCCAAAACACGCAGGAGTCTCAATATAACTGTCCCAGAGGGCCGCCGGGGCCAAGCAGGACCACCCACTTTCTTTTCAATTATCATCTTGCAGCAACCTGTCTCCTCTCCAGCATTCAGCGGGAGACACTGACTGCTCTCCAGAGGGAATTACTATTAGACTGCTGTTTGTCCCTCGAATAAACTTTCCAGACTGTAGCTGACAATTTCAACTCTGTAGAGCATGTGACCCCGAGGACAAACAGGCTTACGCCCCCAAAGCCCATGTTCTTTTTCTCTCACTCCTATCTTCCTCTTGAGTTGTTGTGGTCGTGGGGGTCTCAGGGTGGAGGCAGGGAAAGGGAATGTGGGGACAAAGCTGAATTCCCTTTGAATTCTGCAAATAGACTAATTACTTTCGATTAGACCAGTGCAATTTCATAGCCATTAACACCACTTTGTACATGACAAACATAAATCTTATGCCACAGGCTGCAAAAAGCAGCAGCCATTTTCTGGACTATTATGAGCTTCCTTTAATTTGGGGTGAGTGAAGGTGAAGTGATTTTGGTTAAGTTTAAAAAAGGTTGTCTACTTAAATTTAAAGCAGTGGTTATTAAGAGGTCACTCAAACGGATCATGATTACAGGTCAGAGTTAAAACATTTAAATCTTTACTACAAAACTGTTTCTGGTTAAAACTGAAAAGGGGAAATATAACATAAAAGTGTGACTAGTGGTCGCACATGAATCAATTTTAGGAGGATACATTCCAGAAATTGATGGGAATCACGAGGCCAAATGCCATCCTGCAAAGCCCATTGTTTTTAATGATACAGGCCAAAATGAGGCTTTGTTTATCACACAAATAACTATAAATTTCTAGAGAAATTGGACAATAGAATCTCTTACTAGATTGGATTCAATGTGAAATATTGTACTTCAAAGTTTTGATAAAACACAATTTAAACAAGCATCAAGCAAGCAGGACTAAATCTTTTATATTTTGGCGACACTATGATAAATTTAGCATTTTTTTCTATTTCTAACTATCCACATCTACATTGTTTTTCATGTCTAATCTTCCAGCAGGCTAATATTAGTCAATTATTTACTTGTAACTTGTATCTTGTGTGAATTATCTGTCCATTAAAAGCCCATTAGTGCAAATAACATTCACGCTGAGAATTTGTTTCAGGGACACCAATTAGGACACAATCCACATGGGACAAAGGCTCTGTTTTACATGGGAGTCACACTGGCCGGTGGATCTGGAGTGTTTATTTGCCCCGCTGAAGCCAGCTGGTCATACTAAGGCACAGAAAGGGTACATTGACTCCTCCCTGCAGGGGGTAGTGGTACAGCAAAGGGGAAATGGGACTCTTTTTCAACTCCCCACTCCACAATGCAGCGTACCCAATCAAAGAGCCCCAGAGCCTTTTGTGGGGGCGGTGAGTGGACAAGCGTAGGTGGGAGGGACGGGGGGAGGGAGGGTAGTTTGGGCTGCCAACCCCTCCTCCTGCTGCTGTCCTGTCTGTGCGGCCAGCCACACTTCACATCTAATTAGCGGTCAGATCCACTGGCCCCTAATCAGCAGGACATGTTAAAACTGCCCTAATCAGGCCTAATCCTGGCTTTGTGTCACACACACTCCCTTCCTCTGTCTACTTACTCTGTCTGCTGTATTGATTAAGGCATCATTGGAGGATTTGGTGGTCAATACACTGCAATCTGCAGTGAACTATGGGTTTGGACCACGTATGATGTCATCTGATGAAAAGTAAAGAAAAAGTAACGCTTAAAAGTAAAGCTGTCGTGGGTGGCATGATAGTTTCCTGCAAGAGATTCAAAATATGGTAGTAATATATGTATGTGATACTGTGAGGGAAATGACTGTGTATGTGACTATCAAACTTATTTGAAAAAGAAAAAGAAATTGATTTTAAATTATATTGTGTTGAAAAAAAATACAAATACTAGTAAGATATTTGGTATAAGTCAGGCATATATACATATATACATATATAGCTGAACTACTGTTTCTCAACAAAAGTAAAAACAGCAGGTTTGCATTTATTAACTGTCTAATATAAATTTCTAATGTCCATTTATTTCTGTCTTTCTAAGGTCTGGACGATTCTGTTATTAAGAATGTTTTCTGTCCAAACTCCTCTCGAAGCTTTATTGCCTTTACCAGGTATCTAATATTTTCAGATTGTACATTACATTGGGTTGTATTAATGTATGTTGTAATGAGATGAAGTCACTTAAAAAACAAATGTCTCTTCCCTTTCACCTTACAGGGACTGAAGTTCTAACAGTAAACCAAAACCATTCAATGTCCTCTATTAATGAGAGATTTGTTATGAAAATCACAAGATGAAAATTCAGTTTTTCTCCTCAGATTTTTCTTCACTTCTTATAGTTTTTAACTGTTAAAGCATGCTCTATTCATTATCTGTTTTACTACATAACTCTCTATTTCATTCAAATTTACACAACTGCATATTCAAATTAATGAATTGGTAATTTAGTTGCACAAGAATGTTGTAATTTATCACTTATTGCAGTCTTTCAGCCATTAACTGGCCCATAGTGTTAATTAGGGTCTAATGCATAGACACTCAAAAGATGGGTGTGAATAATGATGTTTTGAAGTGAAGATGTTTTTTCTTATGCAAATTGTTCTGTGATAATTCATTAGTAATGAGTACCTTGTTGCCAGAGGAGACGGGAGGTAAATACAACCATGACTGAGTGAAATAAACCCCAAAAAAGTTCGAATTTATACTGCAGTGTTTAATGTGTATTTTCTCATTATCTTGATGTCATCACCACTAACATCAATGCTGTCCACCTGCTTCTACATAGCAGTTGTTGTATTTTTTTGATTCAGAGACTACTTAAGAAACCATGGGAGGAAAAATTAGGTCATCAACATTAACAGTATGGATGAATTTTAATCCAAGTACTGAACTGTGGAGAATGGATTAGGTAATTACCATACTTTTCAGCGATATAAGGCCATAAATTAAAATCTCCAACAACTTCTCAAGTGACAACTTATCTAATCAGGGGGACAATCATAGAGGGGCCTTGCTGTTTACTGATTGCTCTAATCAAAAATGGCTTCTTCAAACACAGCTAATTGGTCAGTTTACTCACGGAACGGGAAGGCAAATGTAGAGGGGCTACTGTCGTGATTTGAAGGACCCAAATATCTCCCATTTGCATTGAGTGGCACCAGAATACACTTGACTCCCACAAGTTATCAGCAAACCAGACAATTATTCATCAGGCACAAATTGGCACATCAAAGTCAAATCAGAGAATTATCGTCAGGAAGACCCCAAAGCAAAAGCTGAGAGAGGAAAGGTGGTCTTTGATTGACCGCCTTGCCCTTCGCTCCATCTACAAACCCTATACAGTCATGCTCAGTGCCTCCCAGAACACTTCATCCTGCTTCACAAGTAGAACAACACAACAGCTGAAGTCAAAATTAAGAACAAGAGAAAACAAGAAAAAAACTGTTATGCTAAGACATCGAAGAGTCTGTTGCTTTTTGTCTGTAAGTTATAAAGGTGAAGAAACTATTTTTATTTAATAACCATTTTAGCCTCAGAGAGAAGATCAGACTGGTTACAGCTGCAGTGATACAGAGATATATTTGTATTTTTTTAGTAGGTCTGAATGACGACGTAAGAACACAACAGAAAGAGAAACCGTCTAAACGGAAGTGTAATCCAGATTTTCTGGCCATTCTTTACTTTTTCAGAGTCCTTCGTTGTTGCAGACATCAAATCGAACGGCACAGTTTGGTCACAGCTCAATAGTTAGGTTCAGGAAAAGATTATGGCTTGGGCTAAAATAAGTAATTTGATCAAAGTAATATGATATATGTCACGTAAATTACTTACTTACGTTAATGACACATAAGTAACTCACATCGTTAATTAAAAGAAATCGACCTTGACTTTTGATTCTCAACAGATTCTAACACTGTTCTCATGGATAAAAGTCCAGTTTGACTCGTTCAGCCATCTTCGACCTCCAACGCAGACTTTGTCACTCTTTACTCCGTCACCTGACCTTCTTTGACATGAGGTGGTCATTGCGCTGACGCCAAAAGGGACCTTGTATGTATGTGTCTGACCCTAAAGCAGGAGTCTCCAACCCTTTTCCTCTGAGAGCTCCTTTAATCTACCAGTTGAACCGTGAAGGGGCTGAGTACACATTTCCCACAATGCCATTCAGTTGCTGACAGTTCAGTCTCAGATTTGCGTGTGTTATGCTCGTAACAGGTAATGTAGTCTTAAGCCTCAAACAGAGATTGAGATTAAAATTGGCACATGTACCCCTAATAGTGACACAAACCTTTATTATTGCTTAAGGTAAGTTAAATAGTGCACTAAATAGCACAGCACTTACATAGCATATCAGCTACTCAGTGGTGGTAGTAACAAAGCCAACTGTGATGATGCATTTAGTACATGTGTAGCGCCCCTAGTGGCCACCAAGTGACAGTGCAGGAAAGGCTAACATCAAGCTCGGTTGGATAGCAGTATACCTGAATAACTCAGACAGAGTTACTATGAAGATGACAAATGTATTTGCTTTACAGCAACAATAAACATTTATACAGCGCTGACTTTTTTATTGAAAAATAAAATAGAATAGAATAGAGCTCTTTCAAAAGTACAAATTAAATAGTGCAAAAATAATATTGTCCTGTAAATTGAAATGACCTCCTTTAAATTAAGGAGGTCATCCAGAAGTAAAGTTGAGTCCTCGCGTGTATCGATCCAAAAGCTGAGGTGCTGGTCGGTGTGCGTAATGAATGTTTCATCCACGAGGACGATTCTTCTGTGATCTACCGGGTCGGTTTTAGAGTGTTGGTTCTTATCTGGGTTTAGATTCAGATGTCCTCTGTGGACAGCTGGACTCACCACGTCCCCGACTGTCCACCGGGACGTCCCGCTCAGCTCACCATCTTAAAACCAACCAACACAAACAGATAAATCATTCTGTTCATCTCCTGTTTCTGACATGAGACCTCATTAACTTATTGTTCTCACCTTTAACACCTTTATAATATTTAACCAACGACTGAGGAAATACTTCAGTTATAATGAGTTGAATTACCGTGTCATACAATAACTGCCATTTTAATGTTCATAGATGAATTATCTTTCATACTTTAAACTTGTAACTTGTAACATGTAACAGGAAACAGGAAGCTGTTACCTGTTCGCGGTTTGTTGACAGAGAAGTCTAACAGGAAACAGGAAGTGGTTACCTGTTCGCGGCACTCTTGACCCTCTAGAAACAATGACTGTGGTTATGTTTCAACTGGAAATGATACAACTACACCTATAAATGTCATACGGGGTGTTAGTAGCCCTTATGGTTCCTACCACTGTCTCATCTGCAATGAGGACATTACCGACATTGAAATGGAGCATTTGATGCAGGTGGTGCAGGAGAAATGGTCCTATTGTGACTGACCCTTCATATTATTGCTTCATAATACTCTCACTAGACATGTTTTTATCTGCAAAAATACTTCCAGGTGGAATGTTGTGGCTATTTACAGTCAAGGACTGTGATTCACTTACATACCTGTCAAGCTTTGGGTCTCGAATGTACACGAACATAAGCATCATCAGAAGCTCCATTCAAAAATGAACTCACAAGGGATTAAAACATTTTCAAGGATTTTCAGGTACACTTACGTCTCCTTTATATCCCAATATCTGACTTTTGGTTTTCTTACACACACACACACACACACACGCACACACGCACGCGCACGCACACGTGCACGCACACGCACACACACACACACACACACACACACACACATAAAATAAATGAAAAGCTTTTCCAGCTGACTATCCAATTTTAAAAGGATAACTTCATGTTTGGATTTTTTGTTCATTTTCTTTGTCAATGAGTTCAAGAAGTTATTGAATATCTTTTTTATCATCAAAGCAGCTTGTTCACCGGGAAAACAGTGGAACGAATGTAGTTTAAGATGTCTACACCTTGAAAAACGGAACCTTTACTCGCTGGTAGAAACTCAAAAATGAATATCAAATAATCATAAAGGGTTATCACGTGAATAATTGCCCACATTTTCAGTTATCTAGTTCTGTTTGAAATTGTCTAACTTGTGTCGCAATAGTGGTTGTAGCACAAAGGTCCCACTGATGGAAAACACGCACAATACACAGACAGTAAATGTAAAGCATGAATTATTTTTGCTGTTGTGTAACCTAACAGTGTCTATCATATATCTAAACATGTGTTTATTCTTTAGGAGAATCTCCTACTGTATAAAGATTTGTGAAGACCCACCTTTTTGGTGTATAGAAGATTTAAGTGGCTCAAATGTTCTGTATGTAAGCAGCAGGTAGAATATCAGCACAAACTCTCCTGCTGTCTGATGACTACAAACATGCACACTCTACTCCCAGCAGTCCAGTCGATGTGTGGATTGTGAGTAGCGAGCCAGAGGTGTCCCAGGACCGAGGACGTCTGAGGTGACAGAAACACAGAAGTGGAGAAACTCCTAATGATTCCCAGACGGGAGTATCTGAAGCAGCAGAGTGCGGTGCAGGATCTTGGCCAGGGAACTGCCATCAAGGGCGTTGACCAGAAGAGGGCTTTCCAATGGCTCCATGGGGATGTTGGCTTTGGCTACCAAGTCTTAATCCAAAAAGTTCTCCTCCTCTCCGGAGTCAGCCAGAATGCAGAAGTCTATGGAGAGCTCAGCTACACTCGACTGGCCCTACTTCATTGGCCAAGACAGGATGAAGCCTCAGCCCATCATTTTGACTTTATTTTAGTGTAGCATAAGTGAGCTTTTATCAGTCTGGGCCTTGGTTTCATCCCTTCATCACAAGGCTATCATTAGCCAATCACTGAGCCGGCACCATATAAATACCGGTGGGGAGTCCCTCCCCTCTCCCCTGACGTCATGTCCCACTTCCGGTCTACCTGACTTCCGCCACTGTTGCAGGTAAGCACGAGCGCTGCATATTGTTAAATGGTCTTTCTGTGGTTTTGTATATGATCTCTCCGTCGTTGGTCTCCTCTGGTTTTATGATATTCTTGTGTTGGTTAACCGTGTTTTGTGTCCGTAGCTGCCGGTAGCAGCGACATGCTGCGTGCTTCATCCCGTTTCATTGTGCTGTTTGTTTCATGTAGAAAACTCCTTTCAACTTGATCCGTTTGACCTGTGAACTCTGACCAGGGAGGTTTCGGCCTCGTGGTCACTTTGTTGAAGTAAACTGAGGATCTGATCTTCCCACCTGGATGATCAGCTGATGTCAATTGTTTGGTTTGTTTTCTCTTTTGTTCCTGATTTAACAGGTTTATTTCCTTTCAGTTTGTTCTTTGTTCTGATTGGAAGTTTATTTGGCTGATTAAGAAAACACTTTTCTGTCACAGAATATTTTGTTTAATTGAGTTAATATTGCTCTGTGTATTTTATTTTGTGGTTTATATTAAGTTGCAGACCTGCAGTTCACCCTTTAACAGCAGAGTGTGTGCTGGACGGTCTTCTTGGTGTCTTTTCTTCTTTCTTTCTGTGAAGTGGAGCCTCATTAATTGTGTTTCCTGTCTCTGTAGGAGCTGCAGGGCCTCAGGTGGTGGGTTGGTGCCTCCTGGTGTTGGTGCCTCCCTTCGTGTGCTGTGTGGTTAGGTGCACCCCTGGTTCTCAACCCTCATGTGTGTGATCGGGGTCCTTCCTCTTGTTGGGATCCTCACCTTTAACGGTCCACCTCTCCACTGGTAAGCTGCAGCCCTGAACTTCTCTTTAAGTAACTCTATAGGTTAAGGCTCTTTTATTAATAGTTAGTGCTTAAAATGATATCAGCTTGAACCACTGTTTTGAATATTTGATGTCATAATAAAGACTAATTGTTTGTAATGGAACCACGTCTCCTGCTCATCAGTATAAAGAACCTGAGTGGGTTCCGAGTTCTTGATACGGTGTGGGCAAAACTTATTATTGAGGTGAAATTACTAAGGTGGCCATGTCGTACTCTTACTAATAATATTGGTTAATGTCCTCGAAACTCTAACCACACCCTCCTCTCGCCACATTAGCAAATAGAGCATATACTGAATTACATGCACATCATATGTCCATCACAGCTATGAGGCTGATTTTCCTCTTTGTTCTGAGGTAACTGAGGCTGAATTTGGTAAATCCAGCAGATTGACAAACTACCTCGTCTCCTGCTGACTTCCCTTCATTCCAATTCCTTGATGATAAATGAGACTCTGCAACGCCATGTTTCCAAAGACAGAAAATCCACATTGCCTTTCTTAACATAATGTATATGAATACTGTGAACTAATGAGTGACTTCACAGACGGATTGAAGGATGAATATTCTATTCATATGTCGCATTACTAGAGGTCATCTGATGTGAGGATATTGGGCATAGATCTCTACCAATACCATAATACTGCACATTATCAACCAGCTGGTGGAAATATGCTGTTATTCTGCACAGAAGAGCTTTGAGGCATTTTGAGAAAATATCTGAAGCAAAGTTAAAGGGAAACACTAAAGGTAGGGGTAATTATTAAAATGGAGATTTTTAAAGGCCATCAGCAGACAACAAGGTTGTTGTTTTTTTTTTTTTTATCCCAATAACTTGTAAAGCTGGATTTCCTCAAAAAAAAAAAAAAAAAATTATACTTCAAAATGTGTTAGATTTGATGTTCGTCTCGTATGTTTACATTATATCAAAATATGAATAAACAAAAAAGTGGCGGAAAAAAAAACGGACGCTAGAAATACATGAAACATGAATACCGCATGTCAACACTTTAAAGTTTGTTTCTGTGGTTCTCCATAAACTGACTACTGTAGTTTTATATCTATTTTTAGACTTACTGAATGAAATGAATGAAAAAAAAAACCATTTGTTCATGGAAAATATTTTTTGAAGGGCATTACCCCATGCAGGACTAAACACATATCAAAGCAGGGGGATGAATGAATAGGTCTACTGCTTGGCCTTCCTCTGCAGAGTATGTTGCTTTTGAAAAGAGAACTAACTGAATGTCATACATTACTGTGTTCATGTTTGCATATAAAGAGCCCCAATTATTTTTCTGTACCCGCATGATGTGTGACTGACTGATATTTTTTTTGCTTGAGTCTGCATTAAGAGTTTGGCACAAAAGATTTCAAAATCAAGTCCTCACTCTGATCTAAACATCAGTTGAATAGTTCTTTGAACTTACCAGTCTGGTTTAAACAGAAAATTGTGGTAAGATAAAAATAAAAAAAATATTAAACATTTATATTAGCTGTGCTTGTCTTTGATTTCATGGTCTTTTAATAGTTCAAATTCATGTTAGAAGTGAGAGTTGTGCATTTATGCAACTACTATTTTGAATATCCATATTTTTGGCCCCATTTTGCTGTGACTCCAACTGAGCTCTATTTTCTGCTGCTATACTTCCATAGATGTTTAACTCCACTAAAATTCTGTCTTGTGTCTGTATGTTTGTGCGAGTGACAGCAAGAGGAAAGAAAACTATACTTTTTTTTGAAGTGTTACCGTTGATATTGGACAGTTTGCCTGTTTGCACCTGAATCCATGATTTGGTTGATTATTCTTTAAGTAGGACTTCACAAATACATCTGCACATGTTCAGGTCATTTATTGATCATATTTATGCATAAAACTGCTCTCTCATGTTGTCAGGCTTTGATATTTATTGTTTTACATGACTGATTTAACCGGCACTAATTTGATGCTATGCTCTAAAATAATCTTTTAAACACTAATATTCCAATGTTGTATGCATAATGTTTTGATTGTAAAATGAACTATTACTCTAAATATAGAAAGAATAATGATTGTCAATACATAAGACTCCACACAGACAACATGATGACTACTAATAGATCAG
Source organism: Brachyistius frenatus (assembly GCF_029030835.1). Lineage (NCBI taxonomy): Eukaryota > Metazoa > Chordata > Actinopteri > Embiotocidae > Brachyistius > Brachyistius frenatus. The sequence goes on along the minus strand of NW_027210819.1, from coordinate 306,541 downwards.
TACACCATCCTCTCATACTCTGAAATGTGCCTGTATACTTAAAGGAAAAGCTCATTTGTTAGATTTATGCAGCGATAGTAAAATATTGTCACTTACCAAAAGAAATAAGCTTCAGTCTGGGAAGAGCATGTGCACGTATTGTGTAATAAACATGGATGGCGTTCATATTTTGATGCCGTGAGAGACAAATTCATAGTGCTAATTGTCAAAAATACCTTTTCTCACTCAAGTACTGCACGACTTGAGGGTACTTGTTGGCCTCTTCTGCTCTGATGATACAATAACTCCAAACAAGTTTGCAGCCTCAGGAGTGACGGCTCTTGTATGTGTGTTCCTGAGCTTTTACTTCCTTTTACCACAGTAAGAGCCAAGGGAACGTTTAAAGCTCTCAGAAATACCACCACGATCTAATACTGCCTTTTCACATTTGTCACATTCACAGCTCGTAATATTTGTTATGCTTGAGGTTAAAATGTGGCACATGAAAAGCCAGGTGGTACAAGTCATGTCACGCTTCCACCACACATCTAATTTACGAGAGTCTAGCGCTCATGACAAAAGGTCATTCCTCGGTTGTGCTGCAGGTGACATTGTGCGTCCTAAAGCAACTACTGGCAGAGCTGCAGTTCACATGCTTGTGTCACTGGCTAATAACGCCTTTCCAACCCCAGCAGTAAATAAATGGTGGCAGACAGTCAGGGGTCTGTTGATTCAAGTTGAGCATTAGCATTTCTACTACATGCTAATGGCTGACCCTGTATTCCCCTGGTGAGGACTCGTGAGCGTGCTGGCTCCAAGATAACAACCTGTGTTAATGAGGGGGAGTCCAACCAATCCCCCGGCTGTGTCTTGGGCTAATCTGCTTTGATCACCTTTGCTAACATCTCTATTACAAACAGATTTCAGTCATCAACAAGGAATTACATTAATACCACTTCCTGTGACCCGGCTGCACTGAGCGTGGACATGTGTGTGAGGGTAAGTTTGTTAACGTGTATTCCTGGGAGAGTGGAAGTGGTGGTGAGAGTGAAGATTTGTAAATGCAATAACATTCACTGGCCTGACAATTATGCATTGTCTTCATTTCAGAGAATGGTATTCGGAGCAGAGGCGACTCACTCACCCAGAGATCACTAGGTCCCCAAATGCATTGGAATATAAGACAGCGACAGCTCCCTCAGATCATTTAGTATTATTTGTGCATTCAGGGAAAGATGCAGAGCAGGAAATCTGTGGATGTGTAGCAGGCGGCCACTGACACGTCTCTAGTGGCTATGGGAGAGCGTACCATGAATAAATTTAGAGCTGTCCCCAGGAGATTGCCTTCAATCACGAAGCATAAGGTGTCAATGCAGCGTCCTGTTTGCATGCACCAAATTACCTTCCAGCAGACTGCTGAGCTGGGTCTAATAGGAATGGAGGGAACATACTGAAGAGCACAGACCGCTAATTAATCTGGCCAAAGTCAGAGCCCATGTCCTGGGCCTGATGACAGCCAGTCAAGTTGGGGCCAAGGATAAACATACTGTAAAATGAGCTGCTATTCCAAATATTTGAAAGATAAAATATTTGATTTAAAAAAAAAAAAAAAAAAAAGGTACACTTATATTTATGTATTCAAATCTTGGAGAAAAATAAATGGATTGGGTTTTGATTATGACATCTGTAAAAATACTGAATGCATACGAGTATGAACTTGTTTTTTTCAGGCAAAAAAAAAAAGATCTGTTTTCAAACAAATATTTGAAATTCATGCAATCAAATATTAATGAAAAATGACAGTAATGTGGATCCAAAATCACTGAAGCATTTTATGTAGCATAACAGCATCAAATGTTTCCAGTGAATTCTATGGTGCATAAACCATAACATTAAAGGCCATATCCAGTATTCAACACAAGCTGAAATATTAACATCTCAATTTACATACAAATTTCCATGTATCTAAAAGCGAAAAACTCTTTAGCAAGCCATTTTCCCATTTTGAATAATAGGTGTTTTTCTGAGATCCAGTTGATTGACTAAACAAAGACATGACTAGTGCATTAAAGCAATTGTTTATTGCCACTGAATCGTGGCATATGTATAATTTAGCTGTAAATGGTTATTAACTGATACAGAAACCATGGATTTGTATAATAGCTGGTAATCATTCTACCCTAGGATGTGTTTCTCCCTCGTATACAGGGTTAAAGAATTAGAGTAGTCAATTACAGTTAGCAGGTCACAGAAATTGATTTACTGCCTAAGGAGGGTTTTTCTTCTTCTTCTTCTTCTTCTTTTTTTTTTTTATCCTGCCAGGCTTTGGCTCTGTGCTGGCATTCTGCTCACATAATCAAGGATGAGCGGTGCCTGTCTACCCAATCTACTACTTGGTCCCACAGGGAAAAATGACTTGCAACAGGAAAACCTGCATGAATACTAATTTGCCTACTTGGCTTTAACAGCTTTTGCAAGCCAATCTCATAGGAATTTGTAGAATATTATGTATTTCCATCTCTCCATTTTAATTACCCAACTGAAAATAGAGACAGCAAGAGATGGGGACGGAGAAGGAGAGCGAGAGAACAAGAGTGTTTGAGAGAGAGAGAGAGAGAGACCGAATCATGGGAATAGCTCTAAGCAGGGCTCTCTGCTCTCCATCCTAACTGCGGTTAATTATAATGTGATTTGAAGCATCTTGAGCAGGAATCTGGCAATCTAGATTTGGAACTCTCTGACCAGAGCTCCAGTTTAGGTCTCTTCACTATAACTCAACATGGTCAGCCCTGCTCATCCTCTCAGCCCAGGGATCACAGAAATGGATTAGACAGGATGAAACTGGGAAGCATTAGTGATGTCTGACTCCTGAACCCTTCCTCCTTTAGTTCAGTCTACGTTGGGAGGTGATAACCGTGCCTATAGCGGCGTTCCGTATAATTTACCCTAAAATAAGCCGCGAATGAGCTGAAGACACAGGAACTTTCTTTCTGATGCGAATGACAGGAGATGTTTCCATTTTCAAAGAAAAGTGTTCACTGAAAAACACAGAAAATGCCACGTGGTAGAAAAGCTGCCGTAATGACGTCATCAAATCACACGTTGAAAGGGAGCGTCGCCTGTTAACATTAAATGTACGTGAATTTTTCTTTCAATATATTTTCCATAATTAGTTCCCGCACAATGAGCATGAATCAGAAATTAAATTATTAATATTCCTGAAATTCAAATGAACACTTGTGGCTCTTAGAATGCCTTTTACAGTAAACCTGAGGTAATACTACAACAATGCTTGTAAATATTTCAGAATGAAATGCTCTGATTGAATAAAATGTTTAAAATAATATTTATTCCTTCTATTTTTCTGTGTTTTCTAAATTGTAATAGTGTTCCTTTGTGAGACAAAAATAAATCGATTGGCTTTTCTCACCACTGAAGTGCTGTTGTCTTCATACTGTTTGTTCAAATGTAATTGGAAAAGCCAGAGTGTAACAGACAAACCCCTGCAAGAGCTAGATTTATGTAAATATAACCTCTTAAGCTGGAGGCTTCTTCACCAGATCCAACAAATTGAAGGCGATCCATAAACTAAATGTGCCAATGTTTCCAATACGATTCATTTTAGTGAACGACAAAACAGAGTAAGGATTTAAAAATGATGCTAATGATGGTAAATGTTCCTTAATGGTGTGTTTTCATGCATCAGGTGCACAATTTCTGCATCCTTGCTCTCGGGAGCTTTTCGTTTCCTGGTGGAGGGAGAGAAGGTTTGAGCAGCTAAACAACGGTTACAGGTAGAAGCAGGTTTTCACAACCAGCAACATGCTCAGTTTGTTAAAACCGTGTTTCTCTTGCATGATGAATGCTGTTTATATTTAGATGATGTTAGCTGAAAGTTCCACATTGTTTGCAGAGTCACTTGGTGGCTTTGCACCTCAAAATATATCTTCAGCCATATTTCTGTTTGTAACATTGTCTTGTAACATTTAACATACTGTATATTGGAATATAAGTGTTGGAAGGACATTTACTAGAGTACTATACAGTTTTCAAATATCAGCAGCAACATTGGTGATGATAAAATTATTATTATCTCCAGTTTAAATATCCAATATATTATAATGAAATGGACCATTTTATACAATAATTACTTTTACTGGTCCAAATATATTTTGATAGAAAACATGTACAATAGTAAAATTTTTGATGAAGAAGTTAGTTATTGCTAAAACATAGTTTTATCTGTAACTAAAAGATCTGAGTACAAGCTGCAGGAGTCTGTACAGTGTACAGATGTTTCAGGTAGATGCTTGGACATTGTACATCACACACTATCAGAAATGCATTCCAAGGTCATTGTGCAACCTGAACCCCAGATCTTATGTCCCCCACACAGTCAGGAGTTCACGATCATGGAGTTATGGAGTTGGGATCAGGAGATTCACAGACAAAGACACAAACTGACTAAATCCACTGTTCTGTCCTCCTTCCTGTTCACCTTATACACAACTGACTTCCAGAACAACTCAGAGTCGAGACATCTGCAGAAGTTCTCTGATGACTCTGCAGTGGTAGGATGTATAAGGGATGGACGGGAGGAGGAGTCAGTGGTCGGTGTATAAGGGATGGACGGGAGGAGGAGTCAGTGGACGGTGTATAAGGGATGGACGGGAGGACGAGTACAGGGCAGTAGTGGAGGACTTTGTGGAGTGGGCGGGAAGGAATCACCTGCTCCTGAACGTGGCCAAGACCAGAGAGATGGTGGTCGACTTCAGGAGGAAGACGACGGCTCCACAACCGCTGAGAGTTCTGGGAGAGGAGGTGGACATGGTGGAGGAGTACAAGTACCTGGTGTCTCCATGACAACAGACTGAACTGGAAGACCAACATCAATGCTGTCTACAAGAAGGTGATGAGTCAACTCTTTTTCTTGAGGAAACTTCGATCCTTCAATGTGTGCAGCCAGATGTTGGAGATGTTCTACCATCTGTTGTGGCCAGTGAACTGTACTTCTAGTAGTCTGCTGGGGGGGAGAGGTGGAGGGGGGGCAGCATTGGAGCCGGTGACACCAACGGACTTAACAAACTGGTTAAGAAGGCCGGCTCCATCATTGGCTGCAAACTGGACAGTCTGGAAAAGGTGGTGGAGAGGAGGACGCTGAGGAAACTATTATCCATATTGGATAATCCTGACCACCCTCTCCACCTGCTGCAGGGACAGAGGAGGACGTTCTCCAAAAGATTCCTCCAGCTGCTGTCACAAGGACAGATACAGGAGATCATTCCAGATACAGGAGATCATTCCAGATACAGGAGATCATTCCTGATACAGGAGATCATTCCAGATACAGGAGATCATTCCAGATACAGGAGATCATTCCAGATACAGGAGATCATTCCTGATACAGGAGATCATTCCAGATACAGGAGATCATTCCTGATACAGGAGATCATTCCAGATACAGGAGATCATTCCAGATACAGGAGATCATTGATACAGGAGATCATTCCAGATACAGGAGATCATTCCTGATACAGGAGATCATTCCTGATACAGGAGATCATTCCAGATGCAGGAGATCATTCCTGATACAGGAGATCATTCCAGATACAGGAGATCATTCCTGATACAGGAGATCATTCCTGATACAGGAGATCGTTCCTGATACAGGAGATCGTTCCAGATACAGGAGATCATTCCAGATACAGGAGATCATTCCAGATACAGGAGATCATTCCAGATACAGGAGATCATTCCTGATACAGGAGATCATTCCAGATACAGGAGATCATTCCTGATACAGGAGATCATTCCTGATACAGGAGATCATTCCAGATACAGGAGATCATTCCTGATACAGGAGATCATTCCAGATACAGGAGATCATTCCTGATACAGGAGATCATTCCTGATACAGGAGATCATTCCTGATACAGGAGATCATTCCTGATACAGGAGATCATTCCTGATACAGGAGATCATTCCAGATACAGGAGATCATTCCTGATACAGGAGATCATTCCAGATACAGGAGATCATTCCTGATACAGGAGATCATTCCTGATACAGGAGATCATTCCAGATACAGGAGATCATTCCTGATACAGGAGATTGTTCCTGATACAGGAGATCATTCCAGATACAGGAGATCATTCCTGATACAGGAGATCATTCCAGATACAGGAGATCATTCCAGATACAGGAGATCATTCCTGATACAGGAGATCATTCCTGATACAGGAGATCATTCCAGATACAGATACAGGAGATCATTCCTGATACAGGAGATCATTCCAGATACAGGAGATCATTCCTGATACAGGAGATCATTCCTGATACAGGAGATCATTCCAGATACAGGAGATCATTCCTGATACAGGAGATCATTCCAGATACAGGAGATCATCATTCCTGATACGGGAGATCATTCCTGATACAGGAGATCATTCCTGATACAGGAGATCATTCCTGATACAGGAGATCATTCCAGATACAGGAGATCATTCCTGATACAGGAGATCATTCCAGATACAGGAGATCATTCCTGATACAGGAGATCATTCCAGATACAGGAGATCATTCCATTCCAGATACAGGAGATCATTCCAGATACAGGAGATCATTCCAGATACAGGAGATCATTCCTGATACAGGAGATCATTCCAGATACAGGAGATCATTCCTGATACAGGAGATCATTCCAGATACAGGAGATCATTCCAGATACAGGATCATTCCAGATCATTCCAGATACAGGAGATCATTCCTGATACAGGAGATCATTCCAGATACAGGAGATCATTCCTGATACAGGAGATCATTACTGATACAGAAGATCATTCCTGATACAGGGAGATCATTCCTGATACAGGAGATCATTCCTGATACAGGAGATCATTCCAGATACAGGAGATCATTCCTGATACAGGAGATCATTCCTGATACAGGAGATCATTGATACAGGAGATCATTCCTGATACAGGAGATCATTCCAGATACAGGAGATCATTCCAGATACAGGAGATCATTCCTGATACAGGAGATCGTTCCTGATACAGGAGATCATTCCTGATACAGGAGATCATTCCAGATACAGGAGATCATTCCTGATACAGGAGATCATTCCTGATACAGGAGATCATTCCTGATACAGGAGATCGTTCCTGATACAGGAGATCATTCCTGATACAGGAGATCATTCCTGATACAGGAGATCATTCCTGATACAGGAGATCATTCCAGATACAGGAGATCATTCCAGATACAGGAGATCATTCCAGATACAGGAGATCATTCCTGATACAGGAGATCATTCCTGATACAGGAGATCATTCCAGATACAGGAGATCATTCCAGATACAGGAGATCGTTCCAGATAGAGGAGATCGTTCCTGATACAGGAGATCGTTCCTGATACAGGAGATCATTCCAGATACAGGAGATCGTTCCAGATAGAGGAGATCGTTCCTGATACAGGAGATCGTTCCTGATACAGGAGATCGTTCCTGATACAGGAGATCATTCCTGCCAATAACTCTGTACAATAACTCACCTCTGGCAAAATCCATCACACAACAATAACACTGTTGACTGTGTTTCTTGGTTGTTTGTATATAATATATATAGATATATACTGTACTGTATATACTGTGCATTTTATATTTTATATTTAATATTTTTACTGCTATTTTATTGCTTCTCTATTATTCTATTATTATCTTGTTGCTTCTGTATGCTGCTGTAGCGAAAACATGTCCCCTCTGGGATTAATAAAGTAACTACCTAACCTAACCTAACCTAACCTAACCTAACCTAACCTAACCTAACCTAACCTAACCTAACCTAACCTAACCTAAGAACTGAAGTAAGTTTGCCAAGATGAACAAATTACCTGCCAAGTACCTACTGGTGCTGTTTTAAAAATATACTGTGGTCATCCTGAATCCTGATTTGATTTAGATATATTCTGTTTCTGTGAACCAGTCACGGCGTCCTCAGAGCTGCATGCGGGGGTTGGACCGTGCATTTCATGATAGCATATATATGATTAACCTTATTAACCTGATCAACCTTAACGACCAAATAAAACAAAAGACAACAAAGGTACCAGTTATGGAATGTAGCTGTAGAAATATGACGCGTACAGTCATATTTAGAAAGTTAGTAAATAAATGTTTGTTGTCATTCATTTGCTGATGCTTATCTTTTCACTTTTTTTTTTTTTTTTACCACTTCTAATAATAAAGGCTAACAATGCTAACAAAGGTGAACATGGGAAGTTTATTAAGAGGGAACAAAAGACAAAGAAGATGCATGATTTGCATCAAGAAGTAAAACTACAAGCTATTGTGAACGGCCTATCCAGACGGACTTCAAGCTTTATTTTGCTACACACAGAAATGGAGACTGATGCAGTACATATTGTGCAATACTGTATGTAAAAAATATAGTCTTGTAATCTACAGATCAAAGCCTCACGGACATGAATTCCATAAAAATCCATAAAGATCCAGCTGTAGATGGCAGCAAATCGGTGCTTTATATATGTTGACTGAAATCCTCCCTAAAGCATCATCATAAGAAGGTTTTAGGCGTCCATGCTGAACAGATTTTCATTTGGCTCTTTGTGTCAGAGAATCTCACCTGGACTTTGGAGTGGGGCAGAGGGGAGCAAACCTTCCTGCCCCAACCATGGAGAGACAGCCTTCCTATGTAACCCACTCTCATTCACAGACATCATTCATGTGCAAATCATCCTTGGACCTATTGTCCATCCGCTGCGCTCTCAGATACTTGCTGAATCAAGTGATAAATGTAATTGCAGGGCTGGCGATATGTTCCATAATGTGAAAAGGCTTATCAGAGCACTCCTATTTGTTCAGCTGATAAAACTAACTTCATACAACTAGCTGGGACAATATCCCACTCCAGTTTATAAATAATAATACTTTTTCTTCAGTTGTGTTTATTTGACTGTAATTCATATTTAGCATTTAGTGTGCACACTAAGATCTACAACTACAGTATTCCTACTAATGAGGTAAAAAATGTTTGATATTTACATAAATAGTTCCAAAACTCATGAACAATTGTCTAATTTTGGACAAGATTTATGAATCAAGGGCAAAAATTACAGAAATAAATGACAGAAAACAGAATAGAATTCCAGTTACTTAAAAACACTTAAAAAAAAAACGTTCTAAAAATGGCCCTCATGGTCAAGGTGAGAAAGCCTGCCGGACAAAACAGTTGTTGCTAAATATGACCGAATGAAATAATTATTTTACGGTGGTAAAAATTACAATATAAGACTTGAATCTGAAGCCTCGCTAGTGGCCATAATACTGTAATGATAGTCACAACAGAAATGTTTCACAAAAGACATTTTGACGTGTCTGAGTAGGAAAAGCACAAGTAAATAATACAAAATAAAAATGGCTGAGTTCCATTTTGGTGCTTCAGTTTCAAGGTCCATATCTGTGTGCAATCACTCCCTCATTCATTACTGCCAATGTGGGAACATTTGATTTCTCCTGCATTGTTAGCAGAAAGTAGTATATTTTATAGACATGACTTACTTTTGCTTTGTAGAAATATGTGAAGAAATTTAATACTCAGAAATTAGATGTTCAAATGAAATGGGGAAAATATTGTGTAAAAAAAAAAAAAAAAGGGGGGGGGGGATTTCCCCAAACATGGGTCAACAACTTTGATGCTCAAGTTTCGGGTGCGTGGAGGAATTGCAGAAGCACAAAAACATGTCTGACTCAGCTGCTGGTGTTGATCGAGGAATGAAACTTAAACTATTTTCTCAGAAAGGCCCGATGAGAGCTGCTCCAATTGCTGTAATTAAATAAGTGTGGGTGAATGATGATATCTTTTCCCCCAGAAATAAAGAAAAAGACGGCAGCATTGAATAATCCTACAATCAAAAACATGCACGTCACAGCATTGTGCACGGTTCGTGTAAAACAGAAGCGTTCTTGAAACTTTTTGATCCATTCAGTGTGTTTGATAAAGTGGACACTTTATTTGAAAGTCAAGTATCCCTGCAGTCCATAATTCATCCTCTGAGGACAATGAATGTGTGTACCAAATGCTAGCTCAGTTCACCTTGGTTATTTACCGTGTGTTGGATCAATCGAATACCATTCCTACATCTACGACACTAATCAATGGTGGTAAATAATATACTGCACTCATGCACACCGCACTGCTATTTTCTAATTATGTCAACACACACTAGCTGTAGATAGATATGATTTGATATGACTGAGTAAATATAGACTATATTCTTGTCAACAGGCAACAAAATGAAGTGTCGCTCCTGGTAAATTGCTAAATTCAAGATGTAGCGGTAGAACATGAAACTGGAAAAAGAAGCCTTGGGGACTTAACTGGATTCATCTTTGCAAACACAATTAACTGTTTTTGTTTCAACATTAAAGGACAAAGTAAACATTTGGCCAAAAAACGCTGATCAGCGGTAAAGATAGTTTATCTCTATATAATGGTGCCGGCTCTCTTTGAAAAAGGTCCAAGCTTGTGTAATAAAAAGCAAAGCCTTTTGTCTTTAACACGCATACCAAAGAAGCTGCCAAAGAGGCCACATCATGATGAATGAATATTTAATTGAGGCCTATTGAGGCAGAAGATCAAAATGACCTTGCTTTAAATGATGATTCACTGATGAAAATAAAAGTAGGGTAGGGGGAGGATGGAAGTCGCACACTCGAGAGCCTCCGTGTGTATTTAGCAAACAGAAATACGTAGACATAGAGGCAGGCAGAATTGACAGACTTTTTAAAAGGAAAGCATTGTTACGAATGTACTGTGAATATTTATACGTGGCACACATGAAGCCCGCAGACACAGAGGTCTTAGATGGACAGGCTACATACATGCAAAACACTTATTTCCAAGACGCCAATGAAAACACAAACTCCTGTTTAGTGAAAGTTGTTTGGAAAAAAAAAAGCAGGTCATTCTGGAGCAAAACCCTCCTCTCAACAATCCAGATCATCAAGACAGAAACTGGTAAAGACAAAAGGCTGTAGACATGGAGGACTTTAATTCTTTATGCCAGACTGAGAGAAGTAGGCTTCCAAAAACAAACATGCTCACATGCAATAAGAAATCACATGTTATGTTGTGTATTATGTAACCTTGTGTTAAAAACCACTCCAGTAATAATGAAGTGTTTAACCTTGTTAACATGTCCACGTGGGGATTTTTTTTTAAAAATGCTACAAGACAAATAAATGTGCAAAATAAGCAGTCATGCCACAGGTGACTTCACTTTGAGAACTGCAGTGACCGTCTCAAAAACATGTGGACGTCACTCATTGTTTTGGGAACGAGCGTTTTGAAGCCTCAAATCATTTTGTCTGTAACCATCTTGATATTTTAGCTGTGGAGGAGCGAGGGATGGAGCTGATTTACAACAGGAGCTCATTATGATCACCTACAGCATGCAGGGAACCTGACTGCACCTCTGGCATGTCAGTCAAACCCGGCACGCCCTCCAACACACTTCTCTTTGAAGCCAGATTATAATGGAATTATTTTTAGAAGGACCACCAGAGCACTGATCAGGAGCAAATTCAGCTAGTAACATAAAAAAAAAAAAGATTGACTTATTATTTTATGACAGAAGTTGACTCGTTTTAAATGGGAGTCTATTGGAGCCCGAGGCTCTTTTTGGAGCAACCCCCTACCTGTCCTTACTGGTATTGCACTTTAAGGCTTCTCTTCAGACCGCCACTTTTATATTTCTGATTTATGTGTCTGTGATTCAGAAAGCCAGAGTTTCATACTTCACATATCTATACAATGAATCCTGTGGAGTTGCAGGGTGGGGCTTTCCATAACATGGAGCAGCAGGTGAGCGCTGGCGGGTCGATGGAAAGAGGGGCGGGGACTGTTTACATATTCATAGAGTCAAAGGTGTCTAATTACATCTGTGCCTCTTTGAGGCAAAAGGGGATTTTATTTTCTCTGAAAAAACTTAATATGTCATTTTGAGAGATGGGTAAGAGTTTTTAGAGGTTTATACCAGAACAGGGACTTTAAATCTTTGTTCCAGGATTTCTGGCATCACTGCCCTGTTTTGTACGACACAAAAAGGACATGATCCCGGACGCTGTCCATCAGCTGCATCAGATCTCACATCATCTGATGTTTTCTTTTGTACGAACAAAAGTCCAAATATGAAAGCTGTTTTTATTATTTAAGACTGAGAAAATGAATAAATTCAACGTTGTGGAGCAGGATTCTGTGAAATTCTGCCATTCTGCATCAGAAACTTCAAATACGACTCGTAAACAAACTTGTTTTCTGTCGACCAATTAAGCAACTTATGATTTCAGCTGTAGTATGAAGGCAGGCTCTCCAAAACAATCAAACATGAAGATCTAGAGTAAAGAGACACTTTCTCTGACAATGGTGGGCCATAGTACAGCCACAGGATACCGTGTAATTGGAATAATGGATTCAAGTGCAGTCACAAGACTGAGCACTATTGTATATCTCAACATTTTTCTCTGTGCAACACACTAGGTTATGTGAGAAAGCCAAATATACTGATTACTTCCCGTTTTGTAATTGCTGTCAGGTAGCTTGAGATGTGTGGCTCTCCTGTTATATCACTACTGAAATGTTACCATGTCAGATAGCGAGCCGTTCACTTCATACACGTCATTTACATTTAACAAAACTGCATTGTGTGAGACGGTGACCTCTGCTACATGTGGTGGATATGGAGCTCCGTGGTGAGTCAGCATTCACTGAAAACATAAAGTGTATTCACTCGACGTGTTACCAATAGATGTGGTTTTGCATGTTGTTGTTGTGTTCATTCATTTTGCTGAACTGCACTTTCAGCTACTATTGAAGGCTAAATGAATTGTAGAACATCTAGTGAAGCAGTAAAACATTAAAAGTTAAGAAATATACTTCCACCAAGAGCAACTACTGATCTACACCATTATTCTGAATTATTATTGATTCAAAGCTTGAGCCAACGATGAAAAGATTTCTCACTTGAACCATATGTCTTCAGAAATGTCTCACGAAAAAAGAAAATAAGCTCAAGGAAAAACAGAATTGAAACATTCAGTAGTCTGACATTGCTTCTCACTGATGTTTTGTTTAGGTTTCCTTGCTATGACAATTGTGTTTTTAAGTTCATCTGAAAAGAAAATATGCTGCATTGCAGTCAAGCAGCCTCTGTGCCCTTTGGTTTCATATTGTACTGAGTAATGTTATTGTTATGCTGAAGCTGACGTGCTATTATTGCGATGAAGGACAACTGAGTCCAGATTTGATACCTTCACATTTGATAAAGAGACAAAACCTTGAGGTTTGTCATTTTATAAAAACACTCAAGAAACTGTGAAGAGTCCACACCCACCCATATATCTTTTAATCAGTTCAATTATTTGACAAGAGTATCAATCGTACTTTGTAATGCAGGCACAACAGGTGATGAATATCTGTAACTGGTTTTAATATGAGTGGACAAAGATCATCTCAAAACTAAGTGATATCGACACTGTGGGCTGTGATTGCATGTCGTTTATCCTTAGCTTGTAAAACAAATACTGCCAGTGTTAATATGTCATGATAAAATGGCCTCACAAAGGTGAGTTCAACTGATCATCCGAAACAATAAGTCTTCTCTGAAACAATAAGTCTTCTCTGAAACAATAAGTCTTCTCTGAAACAGAACAAAACAAACAGTCCAAGCTGCAATTAAAACAATTCAGAGGCTGTTCCTGTTGTGCATGAATTGAGCACAGCAGAGTGATGGGGAAGCAATAACTTTCATAATTTAGTATTCCGAGTTATATTGATATACATCAATATTGAACCAGCACCAGTATTGCACGTTGTGACCACTGGTATCTGCACGTCTGAGAAATTTGACCATAAACCTGAAACTTGAGAAAAGATTACAGAAAATGTTGTGTCAAATTATTGGGGAACAGAAAAAAGGCAATAAGCCAATTGTGGAGCGTAGGGGAGGTTGATATGGTGGCCCTGAAGGTCAAACGCAATTTTACAGAACACAAAAACCTTTCAACCACGGACCAAACATCTTGTTTGTGATTGGTGATTGAAGTTAGTCTGCTTGCCTCCCAAATACTGTTTCTGTACCGAGCCTCGACTACGTCACACCGGAGAGTCGCTGATGATGTGACACTTCAGATGGAGCAGGCTACCGATCCCTCCTGCAGGGCTACCGATCCCCTCGGCAGGGCTACCGATCCCTCCTGCAGGGCTACCGATCCCTCCGGCAGGGCTACCGATCCCTCCTGCAGGGCTACCGATCCCCCCCGGCAGGGCTACCGATCCCTCCTGCAGGGCTACCGATCCCTCCGGCAGGGCTACCGATCCCTCCTGCAGGGCTACCGATCCCTCCTGCAGGGCTACCGATCCCCCGGCAGGGCTACCGATCCCTCCTGCAGGGCTACCGATCCCTCCGGCAGGGCTACCGATCCCTCCTGCAGGGCTACCGATCCCTCCTGCAGGGCTACCGATCCCTCCTGCAGGGCTACCGATCCCTCCGGCAGGGCTACCGATCCCTCCTGCAGGGCTACCGATCCCTCCTGCAGGGCTACCGATCCCTCCCGGCAGGGCTACCGATCCCTCCTGCAGGGCTACCGATCCCTCCTGCAGGGCTACCGATCCCTCCTGCAGGGCTACCGATCCCTCCTGCAGGGCTACCGATCCCTCCGGCAGGGCTACCGATCCCTCCTGCAGGGCTACCGATCCCTCCTGCAGGGCTACCGATCCCTCCGGCAGGGCTACCGATCCCCTCGTCTCGTCTCGGCTCGTTTCCTGTGCCCGTCACTAATATTAGCGTTGGGTGCAGGAAACAAAGCTAATGTTTACCTAGCCCCCATAGCCAGTCTAATCCATAACAGAAACATTAATCAGACATATGTATGGCATCATATTTATTATTCACCATAAACAGTCTGTACATTTGTGTGAGAAACTGGTTGCCATTGTTGCAGCAGAGGCCATATTCTCCCTGCATGGTTACTATGGACACACGCCAGGGTGTGGCTAAGCTAATATTAGCATCGTATCCTGCACTAATATTAGCTTTGGCCACATTGAATGTAGCGATGAAACAGGAGTGACACAGCGCCAGCTAGTGGCACAAAGCAGCAGATACCACAGCACCTGAAGTGTCATCTCATCAGCCACTTTACGGTTTCAGAGATTCTCCAGGTGACGTAGCGTCGCGACCCACAAAGTTTTAACAGGGTCAACGTCAGGATGCTGCAAGCGGATTGGCCGTGTTATGTCCAATCACATTGGTCCCTCCCTTTCCGGTTTGTGAAATGTTTTTGTGTTTTCTGAAATGTTTTTGCGTTTGACTTTCAGGGCCACCGTAGGTTGAGGAGCTGTGATTGTTTTGTTGTGGGTGAAAATTTGGTGCATTTCCAACGTGCTGTGAGCGGGCACATTTCACGTTGAAGAACCTAAATACCATCGCGCCACGGTTTGTGCTGACTGTTGCCCCTCAGACGCCACAGAACATCACAGCAGAACTCCAAGTTGACAGTTTGATGAATTCACAGCGCACAAACCCGCAAATGTCAAAGAAAACCACCAGCATGCTTTTGGTTGCGCTCCTGACTTGCGCCTTATTTGGTCTTTGACATCTTGCCACTTTTGAAATACAACTGTCACTCACTTCAACACTTCACCCGGCTCAATGCTATCTGAAGCATTTCAAGGCTCTCTGTTGCCAATCCTAATTTCAACACCAAGTTTGAAATTGCAAATATCCACAAACAAGTTGTCACAAAGCTGCATGTAACAGGTGCTGATGTTGATCCAGTAATGTAACCTGGAAGGATTCAGTGACTTCTTCTCCTCAGGAACAACCTTTTGATTACAATTTGTATACATATATGTTTATCATATACATATATATTTATTATATACATATATCATATACATATATGTAAACCATATGCATATGATACTGGACAGAAGGCATTCCTGGATGGTCGAAAGATGCAAAGCCACAGAATTAATATCTTATTCTACATATAAGATTTCTAGCGAAAATAATATATTCAGATGTAACCTCTTGGTAATCTCCAACATTTTGAATAGTTACTCTAACTTAATTTCTCAGTAACTGTAAAACAGTACAGTTACATTTGTTTTCAATGTAATGACATAACATTTAACTAGTTACTCCACAAATACAGTTCATATTGTACCTGATAGCTCAAGTTAATTTGAGTTCATCCAAATGTGAATAAAATCTCAGAATTTTAAGATACAACCTGACAGCTGCTTTACGGACACTGTGACTCGACACACCTTTAAAAAGAACGAGCAGAATATCATCACCATCGTCTGTGTGGCACGGACTTCTTTATAAAAAATATTATTGTTAGTACACATTAGTACAATATAACCTCACTTCCACCATGAGCTATCTGTCGCACACAAGTATCTGTTGACATGCTCCTTAACATGGATATTATGTTGGGGAGCCTTTTAGCAAACTCCAAATTATTCTGCCACAGTCCTTTTTCTGTGGTGGGTCAGGGCTGTCTGGAGCCATTATTGGTAATGAATGTGGAGTCCTACTTTAAAAGGTTCAGGCGTGTAAAGTCACCTCAAGCTGACTAATGGAATCCTGCTGACACTGAATGCCAGGGACTTTCACCACATCCCAGAATGGCAGTTTTGGAAATTTACACTACAGACATAATGAACTATAAATGTAAACCTTGGGATGAAGCCTCCCACACAGCAGCTCTGAGTTATTAATAGATACAGAACATCCAACATGCTGGAAAATCATAAATTGGAGAGGACTCCATTGTGTGGTTTCAGAAACAATTCTGCTACTTGTGACTCATTTGCACAATAGCACAGAGAAATGTAAACATGTCTTTATATTTCTGAGGCACAAGCACAGTTATTAAAGAAGCAGCTGTGAAAATATGAGTCGAGCGTTTGTCGGGAGGCTCTAAAATATTCAGAGTTTGTTACCGCTGCAACTCTTTGTGCCCTTGGAGACGGGCCTCTTCAGCGGGTTCACAGGTCACGCAGAAGCGTGCAGAGTGGCCATTGTGCTTTGTCATTTCACAGGTGACTCACATCACTACACTCGAGCCTGCTGGAGGTAGGGCACTCGGAGATGCTTGCAGCATTCAAAATGCATGATTTTCAGCCTAGTGCAAACAAATCGCTTTAAAAGATCAGTTTAATCTATTTCGAGCTGTTATTATGGGCTGGGAGAGTTGTTCAGATAAAGAGACTGAAGCAGGGTTAACATCAGCATGTTGGACAACTCTTCACATACTTTACCCAGCGTGAGAGCTGTCAACTTTATTATTTGTTTTACGATACAGCGTGCATACGATTTACAATGCAGACCACTAAAACAATGGTCAGGGGTGAATTACCTCAAGTCAATCTGCCTGATATGTTCCAGTGATATAATGTAGTGCATTAAAAAAAATATCTCGTTGATAAAGTCAGTCATAGAAGGCATCAGTGCCCTCGCCGTGTGTGTTGAAAGGTTGAGGACGCAAGGCTGCTTCAATCTCTGAGTTGCTGTCATCTGATTCCTCCCAGAAAGCTTTACAAGAAAAGTACAGAGAGCAAAATAAAAGATTACTTTATTCGAGCAATGTTCACTCCAGGCTTCAAATGGAGTGTTACTTATTACATCTTCAGCATAATTTCTTTATCCTGCCAGTTCCACACCGTCTTTATAAGCATGTCAAGATATGAAAACACTAAAGCAAAAGCTTACCTTGATTTTGATTTCACAATGAAAATCTTAACATTCTACACAATCAAACGTGTTAAATGTAGGTCATCTGCACTCAAGGCAATAAAATTGATATTTGCTGGTCTGATCACAGCTGTAAAAACTCATATTAATGTCCTAACATTTATTTGGCTATTCACCATCAGAATCTATGTTTTTACAAGGCAATATTTCAGGAAGTTTGATCAGACATGTAAAGGCACTGAATGTTCCCCTGAAACAGGACCGTTCTAGTTGTTTATTAGAGGCAGCAGTGCTCGCTTAAAACGAAGCCTTCCTTAACCTGCACTTGGCTTCAAGGTCATTTTATTTTCATTTACACATCCTCAAAAGGCACAGCTGCATTTACAGAGGAATTTCATCCAAAAAGTGTTTTTGTGAAGCTTAAATTTTGCAATATTTGAATACATGTTACCAGGAAACCTCTTTATGGTGATCTGTTTGGTGTAATTAACCTATTTTGACACCTAGTCGTTGCACCAAATTGAAATGACTTTGTCTATACTCACCTTTTGACTGTAGAACAGATTGAGCCTTTGAGTTTGTCTTCTCTCTCCTGGAAAACACAAAGAAAGTTAATAGCTTGTATGTTATTACCGTAGGCTGTCTTTGAGAAAGAACTACTTTTCTTTTATACAATAAAAGCAGCTTGAAAAAAAGGCAGCTTATAATTGTTTTTAAAATATAAAACTGTTTATGAAATAAATTAATTTAGAATTTATTTGTTGTAACCAGTTAATGCACTAAACAAAAAATAGCCAGTTATATGACTGAGAATCTTCGAGAATAAAAACACAATGTTAATCTACTATACAAATATTCTACAACTACACAACAAACATGAACCAATGTAAAGACTCCCATTTTGTTCTGACGGGTGAGATTACACTCAGATAGTGCAGCAGAGGGAACTTCCTTGACTCCTGTTCTAATTGTGCCAAAGGACTTCCACAAGGCCCTCTTTATTCAAAAATAGTCCAAAGACAGGGTTGCCAGGTTCCCATAGCTCTGGTGATATCGCTATGTAAATGTGTGACCTCTGAAAAGGCTTTGATCTGCCTCAATGCATATGCAATAAGGCCCCCCTGATCCACTTTTAAAGGCCTCCTCTTTAATTTACATCATCACAGAGCCTATTCAAAACCCCACAATATATCCTCTTCATCTCCCAGGTTAGCCCAGATATCCATATGGCTCATTTAGTTGGACCTTCTATATTGGAGTTGTTTCTACACTTTCCTTGGAAGTAGGAAGAAATGATGCTGACTTTTAAAGCAGATGAGTTCCAGCAAACAGCAGTCGTGTAGCGTGTTCGTCCATCTGCATCAATTCAAACTCATGACCTCCCTGATCGTCACCCTCTCAACCAGCCTCATCTCCTCATCTCTCCCGCTGATAAATCTTGGCACATGTGACTGTACATTGAGTATAAGGAATAAATTACTCTGGCTGCATTCCAGTTGCCATCTTCTAAGCTATATGTTGCTGCCTCGCACCACTTAAGATGGAGCGAGAGGAAAAAAAGATGCATCTCCCATTCCTAACTGAGCAGATTGCTTTGCGCTATAAGCGTTCTCCCACAGAGCCGGAACCATCATTAGAACAGAACCTTTATATCCATATGCTGACAGGACTTTCAGGACATTTAGATGAGTCCTACATGTATTCAGACAGCGTACTGAACGACTGGCACTTACAATGCAGATGATGAATTCGGTGATGAGTAAAGTAAAACAACAACAGAAAAGAAAAGGAAGTAAAGATTCCAAAACAGATAATCAGTCTGCTTGTAAAAGTGAAGGTGCCGTGAAATAGAGGGTTCTGTTTGACAAAATGTGTGATTTTAGGAAACATATCTGTTGAAATACACACAATTTGTTGACTGAAGGGCACTGCAAATGGTATGTATTTTTCTGTATAGACTATTTTTAAATCCAAAATAATGGTAGGTGCTGTTTATGGTTTGTTATGTCTCTCTAGACTGTCATGTGTAGCAACAGCAAACGTGAGCTTTTCATTTACTTTACTTTTTGCCACAATAGTGTTAAAGGGTCATACACAAGATTAGTAGATTAAAGGAAATAACATTATAGTCTCGGACTAGTTTGTGTTACTGTGCCACCTAAATAACGGCATATAAATGCTCTGTTTTAATATATACTTAACTCGTAAACATGTTTGTCTTTAGGCAATTCAAAGCCTGCAGATATATTCATTAGCGACAATACGAGTTTTCTTTCTGTCAAAGCTATCGCACAGAAGTCAAGATATGCAGACAGATTCTTGGACATGCAAATGATAGACACAGTGGGGAATATATACATTTCTATATCATAAAGGAAATCCATCTGCTATCCACATTCACCTTTTGAAACAGAATAAGAGATAAAGTACAACAAAACCACAGGGTGAGTGCATCCATTTACAACTGTTAGGCAACAGATCTCAACCAGACCCTGCAGCAGCAAAAATACAGCTATAATCTATACGATTACTTCCTCTCCTTTGCCACAATAATAGCTGCGGAGAGTAAATTGGGCTTTTCTTTTCTCCAACTTCCCCCTGGGATGGGAATGGTCTATCAGCTGTTCCACTTCAGCGAGGGACAGGACTGATTTCAAGACAGGGTTATTACCATAGAGAGCCCAGCCTGGATCTGACCTCACCAATCTAATATTCCGTTTCCATAAACATTTATGCCAGTTCATCTTCTGCTGAGTTTCCCTTAATTGAGGCAATGATCTGAATATGTAAGACTGGGCTGGCCAGTGTTTTACAAGCTCTGGTAGACAGAGGTGAATATAATGTGTAAAATGATGCAAATTACAGCTATTGTAATGTCCTTTTTTTCCAGTGCTTCACTCATTCGCTTTCTCTGGCCTTTGCAATTGTTTCATATTGTTGTTTATCTCGTGTTTTAACAGCTTTTGTTTCTGCTATGCATAGCTGAGTTCACAAGGATTGTATGAGCTTTACACAAATAACACGGAGGTAGACAGAAAATATCAGCCTGGTCTGTCTCTGTCTATTTCTTTGATCAAATCTTTATTTTGTATGTTTACAGCACAATGGTACTCTGTGCTGAGCTAAAGGTCCTAAATTTACATATTTTGGGATTATTTAAAAATCAAATTATTGTATGATTTCAGTCAGGGTATATAAATACCGTACAGGTTAGTAGTGTGGGGATACAAATTCACGTACCGGTTAATTTAATCAATAAAAACATTATACATAAACATGTTACCACATGTTTTACAAACAGAAATCAGTACCATTGTCCTGGAGTAAAGAAAAAGTGACACACTTCTTAAATATTGATGCAATGATCCGTTTACGGAAATGGAAGACAATCTGATGTCAGTTAAAAGTCCTTTGGAAACTATTCTTTACATTTTACTTCGTTAAAAACAGCTTCCTGTTTCTGTTTGAGGAGTTCTTCACTCTATCATTACGTATTTCCCTGTTAACAGTTAACAAACACAACAACTGCACGTTTCTGAAAAATACAGCTTTGGTAACTTCCTGTATTTGATCTGGTCAAATACAACCAGTCATGCTGAGATGTGCTGTATAAAACATTTTCAGTGAAAGCAGCACAGGAAGGAGTAAATAGAGAAAGGCTGTAGTCTGAACTGGATTTACTTCTGCATGCATTTTATAAGAATATAACCAGTGTTGTAGTTATACACAGACAAAACATTTCCACTATAGCACAATGACAATGACAGCTTCACATTGATTCTGCCTTCTCAAACTGCAGTTTAATTGTGATGCAAGACGAGGTCAAGCTTCTAGGAATCACTGAAGATGTATCTCACTTATAATCCTATTGTCACGTTGGGGAGTATGAGGACTGTCAGAGGAATAAATGCTTACCAAGCATTTAACACTGCCTTGCCAATAGCTAGCAAAACTGCTTTTATTTACACAGATTTTTTTTAATCTCCTGCCACCCACACACATGCTAATAGCACAATAGCACTTTTGCGTGGCTGTGCTTGTCTAAAGGTAAAGGGAGACCCATCACCTCAACATTCCCATCAACTCCTACTCCCATCCCAGCTATGACCCTGCAGAAACATTGTTTAGGCTCCGTTTAGATGTACTCTAACAGGCCAGAACAGTAGCAGCATGGCAGCCCTCAGTGGGGGCAACAGTGAGAGGCAACCATGAGTGCATGGTGAGTGGGCGCTCTCTAACATGTGAGTGCTCTCTGCTGGCAATGAATTAGTACTGCAACTTAGAGGGTGAGCTACTGGGCCAATGAATTCAACACAGCTCGCTCTCCTCCTGACTGGTGGCAGTTCAGTGGAGATGGCCGGTGGAGGGACGGCTGCAGCGCAAATCATTCAACTCATGTGACATGTATTTTTGGTGCACCATAATGTGTGCTGGCTTCTTCCACACACACACACACACACACACACACACACACACACACACACACACACACACACACACACACACACACACACACACACACACACACACACACACACACACACACACACACACACAGAAACTAGAATGTGGAAAAAATTATATGGAAAAATAATAGGAAGTTACAATATAAACAAAAAAAACAAAAACAAAAAAGTACAACCTAAAAATTAACCCATTTTTCAAACCAAAAATATTTTCTCCATCTTTTGTCTCTGTGCCTCGATCAGCCTACAAACAGGTTCAAACATAACAACACTTATTTCAGGAAAGTGATGTTCGCCCAGTTTGGCTTTATGGACTTGCACTAGGTTGTAAATAAATCCAAAAGGTAAATTAAGTTATCAGCATTAAAAATGAAAAAAATAAAACATAACAAGCCCGTGTAGGACAGTGACCTCCTCTGGTTACAGTCTCTAAATGCTGCCTTCTTGTTTAGTCAGTTATTGACAAGGTTTTAATCTTATTCTTTGGTCTAAACTGAAGCCAGAGTTAAACAAATATATGTATTATATATATAAAAAATGTTTTAAAAATACATGACAAGTTTGTTGTTTGGAGGAAATCTTCAATGTATGAATACTCAAATAAGTAGAGATTCTATGGATCCGATGCATTCAGCCTGACACTACTACGATATTATCCTATATTATATGATTGTTTATGTTGTCCTTAACTCTGATAGATTTTCGAACAGACGTTCTCCACCTTTCAGTATGGCTTTGTCCACCACGTCTCTCTGTCTCCCTCTATCTCCTGCTCTTTTATTTTACGTCGCCTCTCCTCTCAGCTCGCGTCCCCCTCACCCCTCCATCTCTCCTCCATGATTTTGACACTCTAAGTGATTTGAGGTCGAATGCTTGAGCACATCCTGTTGTCTAAAGCAAAAGTGTAAACCACTAATTGTTGAGTCAAGGTTTTTGTCAAGCAGCCACTATAGGCACAACAATCATCACACCGTCGGATGGCTCCAGGACTTTGTTTTGTGCATCTGTGTTCAAGCATTTTGTAGGATGAAAACAGGGCGGGAATGGGGGGAATAAAGAGGTATTAAAAATCCCAAAATGAAAATAAGAAAGGAGTGGCATCTGAAATGCCTACAGTAGAAAGGAGCACAATGATTCTTTGCACGAGAGGAAGCAGTGGCATGCACTCGCATACAAAGGGGAACAAGTGGTCTTTACATGGAGTGCAGCTGCTTATTAAGACTCACTCCTTCGTGCATTATTCCTTTCATCCCCACTCAACCACAAAGTGATTTTACTTTGCCACTCACAAAGACAGCAAAAGATTTCTAATGGACAAATCCTTAATAAATGTTGCAGATCAGTCGCTTCCCCACGAGTTATAATACAATAAACAGAACATTCCATAAAATTATCTAACTGAAAAACACAGAGAGAGGGAGGGAAAAGAGAATATGAAAGACCTCAATTCTCTAAAACTCCATAATAGTGAAATGAGCACATATAAATGTGTGAAGAGTATCTCTTTGCATCTTGTATAGACTGCATGTATTTAATCTGTAAAGCTTATTAAGGCCCTAGTCATTGCTATGCAAAGCAGCACCCAGTGCTTTTCTCTCCCTTTTCAGCCGAGTGCAGTGTTTGGCCAATAGGACTGGCCCCCCGCCTCTCATTCTGCATTCATAACATGCAACATTTGCACAATGTATCTCTCAAAGGCCCTGAATAGAAGGCCTTAATACTCATGTAAACAACTGCAAACCAATTACTTAATGAATCGGGCCCACACATAATGAGGAGCCTCACAAAGGGCTATAAATGCATTTTTTGCACCAAAGCCTCTGCTTTAAACTACAATCCCTCTGCTGTAGTCTGGGCTTAACTGGCAAATCATAATTATTGTCTAAGACAACAGAGAGGAAGCCATTTTTTGTATTTTGAGTCCAGCTCCATCCTCCTTTTGAAGTCACTCATCAGCTCGCTGACAAAATAAGGCAAATAATTAACAAGTAGGACGGGGGGGGGGGGGAGAGGGGGAGGATACAGGAAGACAGACAGGAAGAGGGGCAGAGAGATGGAGAAAGGGCAAGAGAGCGAGAGAGTGAGACGCAATAAGAAAGGAGAGAAACGGGAAGAGAGCATGCTGCAGTGTTATACCTCTGCTGAAGAGCTTCCAGACCACTTGTGGAAGCAATAAAGCGCAAGAAGTGACTGTGGTAAGTGGGATGCTTAAATCGAAGCGTTGAGGAGAAATGGAGACAAGACGGGGGAAATTGTTGTATGACCAAAGAGAAGATGACGATGGGGGTGTGCAGATCTCGGTGCTGCTTCCTTCCCATCTCTAATGACATTACAGTGTCAGGCATGCAGAACTGCTCATTTGTCAAATTCTACTTACATACACAACTGGTCTCATCACTGCTGACTGCATTCTGTGTTTTCTGTCTTAATTCTTGTTCTGCAAATTTTGTTTAATCACAGATATCGCGGGCTTCCCATGCACATTAATGACAGGGAGACGAGCACCATCTGAGAGGGTCTGGGCCCAAAATTGGCTCATGTTTATTAAAGAGATTGGTCACTGGGCCTAGCACCAGCACACATCAGCAGCTATGAGGACCACAATAGAGCCAGGCCATTAGGCCCTTCCCTGGGCTAATAGGCAGACTGGGAGCGCCTGCTTGCCAGGCCAGGGAGATGCAGACTTCAGCCCTGGTGTCAGCGTGGTGCCCAGTAATCACATGAAATCAGAGAAGATTATTCCTCATAACGTTTACCCAGCCATTACCACAGCCCAAATGGGTTCACAGTGAAGAGGTGCTCTGAGGACCTGACATGCAATTGCAGATTTGATGAAGTCGCGTTGATATTCAAATGTAACTGTGATGGTGTTGGCTTCTACCAAGCTATTTATCATTAGATGTTCTTTTCCTGCCCACTTAGAGCTCTGATTTGAGCAGCCTAAATATGTTTCAAGGGTGAAAAATGAAATGACATTAGTCCTTGTCAACACTTGAGTCCCCTACTTCCAAAACAGTTGTCTCTGATTCTCTTCTTGACATGATCTGTTTGCATTCTGACAACAAGCCTGAAGACAGACAGATTATGGCTCCAATTTAATTTTGTGGTGGCCGATTTGCTTTTGAATTCTAAAACCTGGTTGAACCCAGCAAACAGTGAGTGAGAGGGGCTTTAGGGGCCTTTTGTCTTTGTAAGCGAGTTAATGGGTGGCGCCCCCTTGATCTTATGGAAATGAACAGGGAATTATGAGAGCAGCCATGCAAATGTACATCAACCACTTTGGTGTCTGGTGGCCCATTTCCTGTGGCCCGTTGAATAATAACAATGTTCTTACCGAGGGTAAGGGTCTTGATGTGAGGAGCGTTTGGCCCTCCCCAGGTCCTCTTCATGGCCATGATTTATTCCTTAAAAGAGCAAACAGGGCCAGATAAAACCATTTGATTTCTTGATTGATCTCCTCACAAGCTAATTTACCGTGCATATTTATACAGAAACTTATGATGAGGCTAATGAGAAGCCATGGGAGAGTTTCTCAACCGTGATATGTGCACATGGTGTGAAGACTGATATTTATATAAAACGTAAATATATATTTTTGAATATCCACTTGGAAGTCCTTCCATGCATGGTGAATATGTCAGAGCAAGAAATCACATGATGAGTTGAACTCTTTAACTACTGAGAAGGTTTTAGGAGCTAAATATTAAGTAGTGAGCCAGAAATGGTTGAGAGAACTTGGACTAATAGCTTTGGGCTTTGGCAGTAATTTAGCTTATATCTGTGGATACAACAAATATGGATTTTCTATGGTGTCTTTATGTGTTCACTGGTAACCAATAATTGGGCTCCAGTTGCTCGCTACTTGGCCGGTAGAGTGGAGCGCATCTCTTACCTGAGAGCTCATCCTCCTCCTCCTCTTCAGAACTCTGTAGCCGTTCCTGCATGGCTGATTGTTTAAGTAACCGATATGCTTTTGTCTCTATTTAAGGACACACACAAACATACACACAGGCACAGACACACACAAAGTCACTCAAATATTTACTTAAAACCCGGGTTTCCAACTTTCAGAGGTTTCAGTGTTTGATGAGCCAACACGCTTCAGTAGTCCGATTTTTGGTCTCAGTGCCGAACAAAGTGAGTGAAAACACTGCGCTCAATCTGCTAAGCTGTTGATTCAAGCATACAGTATGTAGTAACAGTTTCCATGAGACAGCAATCAACATCCCACATTATCTCAACATCCCTCACCAGCAAGGCAATGATTGATTTTCTGTTTTAAAAAAACCCACTCGTAATTACCTTCCAGCTCACTAAAATAGGTATCATATTTGAGTGGAGCACAGAGACTGCACTGGCAAAAATCAACAGAGCAGAAGTACATAATAATGAGCTGTTGTCTCAATGATGCTGTAAAAAGTGCACATACCAAGTCAAAGGATAGTGTTAAACTGTGATCTTCTGTGACTGTAAGTGTTAACATCTTTAACTTGGTTTCAGAATAAGAAATACTGCTTTTAATTATTTTATAAAAAACATATGATGTTTGCGGTGCACAGCAATCCCCACTGTTATTCCACGCACAGCACATTATACAGCCACTGCTTTAACATTCAGTCACAAACCCCACCAGGTCTACAGATGCGCATGTCTTAGCAATTACTATCAGGTCCAAGGTCACGGTATTTGATTGTGACATTGATGTCGTTCAGCACAGCTAAACCCTTTCCTTGCAAAATCTTTAGTCATGTTTTGTTTTTTTTACTTGGTTATAACTCTTTTGATTAAGTGTAGCGTTTGGAAACTGGACTCATTTTGCTGGCTGTGCACCTCAGGGATGCAGAAACATGAAACACCCAGTAGGAAATCCGATAGCCAAGGGTAATATAGGATTGCTTTACATTTCAGAGGTGTAGCTGAGGGACGGGCACACCAACTGCTTACAGGATGCCGTCACATCTAGTATTTTTCAAGTCCAGCCTTGCCAGAGCATTGTTTGGAAGATAATGAGAACCGATGACAGATCTTTTGCGCTTCCCACCCTGGCGCCCTGACAATTAAAGCAGTCGCATTATGCTGGGCCAGCAAATTATCAATTTTGCTGGAATGCCTCAGACCAGGCTGAAAACACGGTTAGTGTTTTCTCTGAGATAATTAGAGAGAACTAGCACAGCTCTTCAGGTGGGACTTTGACCCTGGATTCACCTTGATCATCCTGCCTCAGCCATTGTGTAAAAGAGCCCATTATTCACTGCAGTGGGAAGAAAACAAACCACAACATAAGGACAGTGTGAATGCTGGGGCACCGGCAATGCCTTTTTACCTCTAATAGGACCACTTTCCACCGGGCTTTCGTCCTGGCTGTCCTCTTCAGTACTTTGTAGTTCTGTAAGAAAGGGAAGCGCATAGTGAGAAGCAATGGCAGGGAGGAAGGGAGTCTCGGGAGAGAAATGGGAATGGGGCTCTTTCTTCGGCTCTGAATAGAAGGCTGTATGAAAACTGGGCTGTGAGGGATTTATAAAAAAGCTCTGTGGTGAAATTGATTTCTTTCATAAAAGGGAAGTTTTAGTTCTCTGCAGAGGTGGTTTGCAAGAAAATAGCAATAGTCTAAATTTCTTCCTATTAATGGTCTTGAAACATACAGTACTGTTGTTACTTTTTTTTTTTTAATATATTTTAAATGTTTGTAGGAATATTAGCTATCATAACAAAATGCAGCCAAGTCTCCAGAACTAATAACCAAAACCCAGCATTAAATATTATTAGTATTATCAGTGTAATTATAATTCACCATTCCTAGTGTAATCAGAATAATATTCTTCAGTCACCTTGGATCTGTTGCTTCTGTGCCGGCCCGGCAGGCTTCGGACCATCAGCCAGGAGGGAAGAAGGACCACACAAAGAAGATAAGTCACTCTCGTCCTCTGCTGAGGGGCACTCCTCACTGGACCGGGACAGAAGTGTCCTCAGCAACACTTTGGCCTGTGAGCAGCACAAATTAAAACCACACTCTTAATTGTTCTCATTTTGTGAAGGAAGTGTCAAATTGAACTCTCGCCGATTAGCCAAGTCATTTACTTTGGCCATGGCTGCTCTCACAGAGGTGCCGCTGTAATGCCTGTTCAAACGCCAAGAGAAAATAACTTCAAATTCTCTCACTCGTTTAACTAAAAAAAGATTATTTCGCGCACTTTCGCTCCCGCTCTCCCTCTCAATCACACTTTTTTCCCCTCTTCTCATCCATGAGATTAGAGAACTGCCTAAAGAATGCAATCACCCTGGCGTTAATGTGCAACACGTTCCAGATATCTTCCCTCTTGGCTGAGAGGATTGAGACAAACTACTCTCTTCCTCCCTCTCCAGCTCATTTTTATCTCTGTGGAGATGAGGATACACAATTAAGAAGAGCTGTTCCGGGAGATGAGGAGCAGGGAGATGCCACACACCGATTTCCTTTCTCTCCTTTTTCCCTCCCCCGTATCAAATCCTGCCATCATCATCTCTCTTTTGTGATCAAAGACTGCCTCTCAGCCTCAGATGGCCATTTGCAACTTTTAATGAGCGTTAATATGGAGGGGATGATCAGGAGGATTTTGACAGTGACAAACTTTAAGTACAATGTAAGTTGTTATCAGTAGGTCACAGTGAAGATTGACAATGTACACGCTTTCATTTTCTGAGAGGGGAAAAGACGCAAACACATGCCAATCTGAGTTTGCCACATGGTATTTGATGCTGCTGCACAATAAAAACTGTCTCGATCCTTGTCCCCGATATCCCTTTTTATTCCTTTTTTTAGATTTTGTCAAATGTACCGTGGGTTGAGGGCTCTCGCAGACCCACAGCATTTTAAATATCAATGAATGCAACTGTTAGCACTTGAATATTCAAAGGGCCTCTTTGAGTGTGTGCATGCGAGCTGCATGCTCCCATTTGTCGGAGTAGCCAGGCTGTGGCAAGACGTGAATGGAAATTTCTGTTTGCTCTTGTGTGTGGAGAGTAAGCTGTTGTACGAGTGGACAGAGAGGAGAGAGAGGCATAAAGGGAGAGATGGAGAAATAGAGGAAGGGAGAGAGAAATAGATGGAGTCAGAGTGAGAGAGATAAAGGGAGAAAAATATTTTTACTCAGGCTTTTCCTGATGCACTTGGATACAATGATGTAGATGGCAGAGCCCCTCTTCCTTTTGTCAGTTCATATTTTCCAGAGGCTCTACAGTTTCCCTCTTTGCTGCTCTCATTGCATCTGGGACACTGCAGCAAGATATCCAAGCCACAAGAACCCCCACAAGATCAATCCGCAAAAATTAACAACACAAAAAACCTGCATGTGCACATGATCATTCCTGCAGACAGAAGGGTCCACGGTGAGATTGCTGACATATCTCTTGACATCATCTTTGGGCTCTGAGTGGGAATATTCTTTGTATTTTCTTTCTTTGTTTAATTGAGCATGATCTGGTCAAGGTCAATGAGTGGGAAATTTAGAATAATCTCATTGAGGAGAAGTTCCACATTCAATCGGACCCAGCTGATGGCTATACTTTTGGCTAATACTAAATTAAAAGCAAGTGTTTCTGAGATGAATACGCCACACGAGATGAAAGAAGCCACGCTCAGGCTGTAATTTGCGATTACTGCATGGGTCAGGTTTTCCCTTCTGTCTAGGTCAACGTGTGGAGCAATCTGATGAGAGAGAAGCCGGGCTTGGTTTCAAGCACAGGACACAAAGAGGTCATTCAGTACCAACTACACCGCTCTCCAAAAAAAAAAAAAAAAAAAGAAACACGCAAAGAAACAAGTTAAAAAAAAAAAAAAAAAAAAAAATAAAACAATAGTACACAGTAATTGGTGTGTGTTATTATCTGCTTCCTTTTGGCACTGGGTGTCGGTGGATGCAAGCGTGTGTGTGTGTGTGTGTGTGTGTGTGTGTGTGTGTGTGTGTGTCATGGCAGTGTATGTGCCTTCGACGCTACCTGGTGGCTGTAGGTGGCATGACGCTCCAGTAGGAGCGGCGTGAACAGTTGGACCAGGCGCTCAGCGCTGAGCACACGGCGCTCCTTGAGCACAAGGGCGTGCTTGAACCAGCGATCCCACAGCCGAGCAGCATTAGGAGGGAGGCTGGCGCTGTGGTGAGGGTGGGGGCGGGATTGGAGAGAAAGAGAGGCTTTCTTATTGAATACACAGGAGGAATATGTAAATAAGCCATAATTATACCTCCATACAGTGACAGATTATTTGATTATCAAGAAATTTGAGGAAGATGAGAAATTTGAAGGAAGCAACTAAAATATAATGTATTTATATTTTCCAAAAAGCATTCTGAAAAAGCTGCTTTCTGTACCGTCTCTGAACCATTTAGAAGATATGGATTACTAATGAATTCCAGTTAACACTGAACAGACACAGAGAGCAATATAGCTTCAGGTTGAAAAACTGGATAAAAGGTCAAGGTCAGCCAACCGGCATCTCCAGAGGAAAAAGAGGGACACTGCTAGATGTGTTTCTTTGAATTGAGTATATAGGAGGAAAGGGCTGAGTGAAATCAATAGAGTAGTGAAGCAGAGCATGGATTTGGCTCGGAGTATACCGACTCATTATCCAACGGACTGGAAGTAGCAGATAGGGCATTTTAATTTACTCATGACATTCACCCGTGCAGTGTTACCATATGAGGTGACATCAAAGATGACCTTCTACATTTGTGGACAAGGGAGACTGTATCAAATGGTAGCGTGCAATATCTTAGTGACGGCTGTGCGTGGAGAAAAATAAATAAATACAACGCACACGCAGCTATCCACACTCTGAAAAGTGGAATTCACCTTTACTGTAAATCTGTTCACTTTCTCTATGAAAAGAAGAGAAATTTCAATTGAACTCCATCTTTCAGAGCACTGATATTTGTGCTCTGCATTACTCAATAACACATGCTTTATTACACAGCACCCCTCAAACAATATTTCATTATGTCACTATGTTTAATAGGATGTATAGTGTTCTAAACAGCATGTCAGACATTGCAGTTTGTTAGAAATGTAACATAATCCAAAGGAATTAAGTAAAAAAAAATTAAAACACTAAATGACTAAAACAGCTTTACACAAATAACCAACCTGATTATGTCATTATGATTCTTTTTACAATCACATTAAGCTGGAAAAAAAAATAACACAAATACACAACTACAGAAAAGAAAAAAAAAAAAAAAGCCACTAATGTTAGTTTTTGACATTGGAACTAGGACTCCTACCTTATTTCATTAGGTTCAGTGCTGGACTGATGAGCACTCACTAGATCCTGTGGTAGCAGGCAGCCCTTTTCTGTGCTCCATGACAACCTCTGAAGCCCACGAAGGACGACTGCTCCGCATGCTTCAAGGTCCTCGTCAGTCAAGCCCGCTCCATCGGCACAAAGGCTGCTCAATATATAGAGAACAGTCAGATATTGCCATGTAGCCCTGTGCTCAACCTGCAGGTCAGAAGTACATGAAGTACATCCAACAGCTGCTGACACTTCACGCACAGATACACACACTATATAAGTATCGTCATACACATCAATGTGCCTACACACAAGCTCACATAATATCACAGCAAACTATCCGTTATACAGAGGGTCATGACAAAAATATGATCACTCTCTTTTTCACTGAAGATGTTATTGACATCATAACGTTGGCACGGCTGGAGATAAGTATATCCCGGATTTAAGTGAGAAGGCGTTCCTTTGCTAGATATGTATCCATACTCCAGTTATGGTAAATTAAACACGCTATGAAATAAAAAATGCTTTTGAAAAATAAGCCAACCTTAATGAAACGCTCTCCATCCTCTATCTCCCTGACTCCCAATAACAATTCAATAGGATGGTTGCTATTACAATCCCATGTGTTTGAAAACCCCTCAGAAATAAAGATGCATGCATGGTGATGATGGCACTTCAACTAATGTGAGAGCCCTTGGCAGAAGGATAATATGTTTTCCTCATCTGCACAAACTCCTCCATGGCCATTAAATAAATATACATGGTATTTAATTTAGACACGGAGGGATAAGATTGTAAAGTTTGTAAGAATACAGGAAGTGTATACCTGATAATTCTCATAAGTTGTCTTCCATCAATTAAATAATCCCTGTACACACTGGTGTGTTCACTGTGGACTCGTCCTTCAATGTTGTCTAGCAGACTGAAGAGTCCTTCCTGGGAGAGACTGAAATAAACATTACCCATTAAAGTGGCACACAACCGAGTCCTGGTCCATCATGTGATACAAGCAACATAGACGTCATTTTAAAACACTTGAAGGGCGAAGTTGGTCTGCTGAGTTCAGTTCAAATGGTTAAAGTGTTTATCACCCTCTGCACCAATCAAATGTGGTGTCCTAAAAGGTTCAATTCTAGGATCTCTTCTATTGTCATTATACATGCTTTCCCTTCACTTAAATAATAAAATATAAAATATTTAACTGTCAAGATGACATCAACTGCTAGATGGAGAAACTTCCAACAACTAAAAAAAAAAAAAAAAAAAAAAAAAAACTATAGTAATTAAATGTAGCCCACCTAGCTCTGTCACCAGCCCAAGTAATGCACTGGGTGCCCTGTCTGCAAATTTGCACAATGTAGTGAAAGAAGATTGTGTATTCTTTGACACTTCTTTGGATTTTAATAAACGAGTCAGAGGTGTAGCGAAGGGCAGCTTTTATCAGCCCTGAACCATATAAACCAAATAAAGCTGTTTTTCTCTCATAAGGACATGGAACCAGTTATGCATGCTTTTATCACCTCTCAGCTGGACTAGTCATCGCCTGTGCTTGGCTGGCCCACACATCCACGACTACAAATAATCAGAATACAGCTGCTAGACTTTTCACTACAACAAAGAAAAAACACATCACTCCTATTCTGGCTGGTTACAGAATTGATGTGAAAATGTTTCCATTTGTCTTTAAAGCTCTCAATAGATTAGTACCGCAATACATTACTGGTCTGCTAATTCCATATTGTGCCCCCAGGTCACTCAGGTAATCCTCACAACAAGTTCTCTCAGATTACT
Organism: Brachyistius frenatus; assembly: GCF_029030835.1. Taxonomy (NCBI): domain Eukaryota; kingdom Metazoa; phylum Chordata; class Actinopteri; family Embiotocidae; genus Brachyistius; species Brachyistius frenatus. The sequence continues at coordinate 273,258 of NW_027210819.1, read as the reverse complement.
ACTCGCGCTTCAAAACCAGAGGTGACTGAGCTCCTTCGATTGCTTTCCCCTAAGCTCTGGAATAGTTCAACATCAAGACCGAGTCCACAATAAATTTAAATATTTGGCCTGTGAATGCTCCATGTTTTTTGACAGACCCACTCTTAATTCATCTTTAACATTCTTTTATTGTATTTTAATCTATTGTTGGTTTTGATTCAATTCCTTTTATTTTCTATTTAGATTTTTGACTATCTGTATTCTTGCTTTTACTCCTCATTCCTTTTAGACATAATTACTTGAATTGATAATTCCTCAACCTCAACTAGAGAGCCCTTTCAGTCAACTCATGTTGTTTTTAAATGTTCTATACAAATAAAGGTGACGTGAAAACAAATAAAAAATGAGGGTGATGTGATCGATAGGCCTGCTATTTGTAAGAAAAAAATACAAATAAAATCTTTGATGTATTTTTGGGGAAAATGTCTTTTCTGCTGGACAATCCCATCATTAAAATGCTACTGCAACAATACAGGATTTCAACGGTTCGCTGTCAGCTGATGGTGTCATATCTAATAACATGCTGCATGACAAAGATGGCAGTCAAAACAAGAACTTGTAGATGTATCCTTCTGCTGCTGATATAAAAATTATATACAATCATTTAGCAAAATCATGTTAATAACTAATTTGATAATGGAATTGAACAGTCATGGAAAATACTGACAATTTACACTGCCACTATCTCACACGTAAAGTGTGGAAAATGGTTCCAAAAAAAGAGGGGCCTCTGAATTTCTTTTGGTGAGAGATTTACACTTTAATCTGGTCCTGTGTGAGGCTGCAAAATGAGAAATGGATGCCTAATGCATGTGGATATTGAGAATCCATCTCTTTCTTGAGCATTAAGCTCTGGGTGGCCCTCATTGAATTCTCCCAGAAACCCCAAGCCGAGAGATCCTGAGCCCCCTCACATAAAAAGAGGCCAAAAAGAATTTATGACAATCTGTAATGGGCTCTTGGGTTAGGGGTCAGCAAACAATTGCTCCCTCTTTTTTGCAGGTTGTTTCCTGGTAACATCCTGATTAAGCTGGCAGCTTGAATTATATCCATGACATTCTGTAGTGTGCAATCCATCTGTGCCAAGTCCTCTTCAGTGTGGCTGAAGCAGAATAGGCAAAAACTGTCTTTTTTTTCTTTCCCTTATCGTCAGCGTGGGCTTGCAATAGTCATCTTTCTCTTTCCACTTTATTTATCAATGCTCTTCAAAAAGAGACCTTTAGAGAGGGCGAAAGTGAATTAGTTGTGTTTTTCTGCACACCTCTCTCTCTATTTGTATTGTTGCCAGCTTTCATGTCAAAGTCTATAACCTCACTTTAGATGCTGCTGTTGTCCGCATGTCGGCATCGTCAGGAGCATATTGTTAGCCAGGAGGAAGAGGTCAGCCTCTCTGCAGGAATATTGCTCTGCGGCGTACAGTACTGACTCGGAGGTGATTTACCACACAGAACGGCCTCACCATTGAGTGATTGGTGTCAGGGGAATCTCACCGTGCTGCCAGACAGCAAGTGTAACACACAAAGGAATCCAAAAATAAAACCTAAAGTAGTAACAACACACCGAGTGCTGTGATGTCTGACTGCATTTTTTCATTCGCACCACCACACTGTCAGCATTCAGTTTAAAGAGTACAACATGTCAACATGAACAGCCATAATGACACTAGAATTTAAACCAGAAAAAAAAACATTAGTGAGGAATGTATTAAAAAATGATAATGCCTCAAAGACATTGCAATTATATTCCTTTTAGTCCTATACTGTTTACACTCTACCTCAATAGCTGGACCAGATTTTTAAGAACTCAACCATAACTGTGTATGACATGCTGTCACCAACCAAGCAGAAGCATCATGCAGTGCAGACAGATTGTAGAGCAGCACATGGAGAGGCCATTATGATGCCTCTTTAAGAACCTGGACGAAATTTCAGTCTCACTTGCCCAAGCCACACTGGAGGAGAAATATAATGGGATAATCTAATGAATTGGTCATGCTTGTTTTTCCTGACTGTGAGCTGAATGGAGGGAGCGATATAAACTCTAACCTTAAGAGAGAGAGGGAGAGAGTTAGAGAGGGAGAGGACAGAGACTGGATGCTCTCTAAGCTTTACATCAAAGCCCCTGATTTTCTCCTCATATACACAAGCTCTCCGTATTAACAATGAAAACTGCATCCCGACCATCGTCTCCCCGGCGCAGGCTAACAGCAGTTCCTCTTGGCGTCACACTATTAACAGTATCGTCGACCCCACATAAAATCAGTCAGGCACCAACGAATATGCTACGCTCTCAGACAGAGAATATAATACGAAACAAAAACTAAAGCAAATCTTGAAATAAAGCCTTTCATATTCAATAATTCTGAGACTGGTTCTTTGTATTTGTGATTACAGGATGAGAATGCGTTTGTACTAAATAGCATGTGTGTGAGCATATGAGCAACTGGGTAGTTTATAAAGCATATAGTATGAAACAAACATAATGTAACTCGTAATGTCACCCAAGGACAAAAACAACACAAAAATTAAACACTGGGTTGGTCTATCAGAATATGATCAAGAAAAACCTGCACAGAAAATACAGTTCTTTTTTGTTTTTAGGAGCATAAGAGTTCCTGCTCATAAAATAGTATATTGTGGGGAAACTGCAGAGACTCTGGGCACAAACATTCACATGGGATTTTGTGTGGCTCTAACCCCATCCAAAATGATCCTTCAACTCAGAGGCCATCATCACGCTAAGGATTTGTGGCTGTAAGTGCTGTCCACATGCCCACCCTCCAGAACACTCTATGGTGCCACAAATTTCCTCCTCCACTGGGGGACTTCCTGAGGTCTCTCAGGCAGAAAATTGCTCTGTTACAGCATTATCTTGGATTATGGCAATATTGTTGGTGACAGGTCCTGAGCTCTCCCTATAAGATGCATCACTGCCACCACCGCCACAGCTGCTGCTGGACTACTGAGAGCACCGTAGCATGGACCGTGACTCCCACAATCCTCTCTGTCAGCCTGAGATGTGATGGTGGCAAGGAGGACTGTACAGTGTCTTCACCCTCTATCATTACCAGCCCTCTGTGGTTCAGCATGGCCATGCAGAACATTCTTCTTTCTTAGCTTGCTTAGCTTTAAATTTTGGAGGGGAAAATACTGACTGCATTGTGCACATTTAAGAACAAAATGTGTCATAAAAATGTTAGTGTTTCTCTCAACTGACCTTCTTTGGAAATTCCCGACAACAGAGTACAATCGTCATACATAGTTTACCTTTCCAAGGTCACCAGTGGAGCTGAGGACTCCTTGTTTAACTGAGGTGCGTTCTTGGACCGATCAGAGCGAAGGGATGATTCAGGACTGTATTGATTGTGATCATCACTCCCGTCAAGTGCCACGCCCTGTGGTAGATCCTCCTCCAGCTCAGATTGTGTCAGAGAAATGGTCAGGTCACTCGCACTGCTCTCTGACAACTGCACATCAGAACTTAGTGTACTGACACACTCAGATTTACCTGAATGTAAACACACCAAATAGCATCACTTGGCTTATTTAAAATCTTCCAAAAGGCAAAATAAAGTGCTTTAACCTTAAAATTTCAGTAAAGATCATAAAAAGGTATTACAAGGTGGTAAATACGAGATATCACTCCAAACCTGGTGTCTCTTGAGCTTCTTTTCCAAAAGCGGTTTCAGGTATCAAATGGCCGAGACCTCTCTCTTTATCTCCCATTAAGTGTGGCTCATGAGCCTCCTCTTGGGAGTCAGTGTGTTCTGCGGCAGAATTCTTCGCCCTCGCGGGGCGACTGCTGCTGGTAGATGGATTCTTCTCAGACCCCGTCAAGGTCACCAGAGGTGAAGGTGAAGGTTCTTGTTCATCATCACTTCCAAAAGCCACATTGCCAGCTGCGCCTGTTAAGGCACGAACAGATGGGAGCAGCCCCGTCGTTCTTTCATGTTTGTCACTCAAATTACAGCCGTCGGGGGAATCGTTTGAGCCTGAAATGTCATCTGATAAATGTGCTCGCTTGCTGGCAGCATCCTCTTCGCCAACTCTGAAGTCCTTCAAAAGGCCACTTGGTAGACGTTCGCGGGAGTGCATGCTGCGATTGGGTGAACGATGCAATGCTTGGTGTGAGTGTACACTTGTGGTGCCAGCTTCAGCGTCAGAGCCTCTGGAGGTCTGGTGGCCCATAAAAATGTTCACTGGTGTTTGTGTAAAATCCTGAGCTGGGTGAGAGAGGTAGCCGTCCCGGTGCTGTCTGTGCACAGCTTCAACCTGCACGTATCAACAATTTTTTTTTAAATATATTCATTTTAGCAACTGAACTTTTCATTACGTCGTAATAATTAGATTTGTGTAACCATGACTATGGCTCGTCCAAATTTTACATTTCTTGCTTACGTTAAATAAGTGTTATTTTGAAAGAAAATAATCTCAAGTATGCTAACTATCCCCTTTACACTTTTGAATAAGTGTCACTTATTTGGGCCAAGGTCAGAATTCTTTTCACAACATTCTTCAGAAGAATGTCTCGGGATCAATGTTTTAACTTTTAATCTTATTAGAAATCCTTTAGACAAGTTTTGATTCATGTCTGCAATGTCACCAAGGGGGGGAGAGAGAGAAGCAAAAAAGCCTCCCTCCAAACATAATAACAAAAAGCATGGCTTCTGTTTCTTTTCTGATAAGCGTCTTAAATACCAAACAGTTAGCTGCTTAATAACATTCACTGTAAACCATGCAGCCTGCCCAGCAGATCCACAAAGTAGGTAAAAAAAGAGGAAAAGTTAATTTCTTGGCTGAGTGATTCCATCGGTAGCTGCAGGGCAAAGTAGAAAGTGTTTCACTAAAGTAGCAATTGATTCTTCTATCAATCTGCGGCACGCGTGTGCTCTTCCAAGGAATGTATTAAATATGAAAATCATATCCCGTTATCATCTGTCTCCAGCTTTCAGCCCGGTAAGCTTCCCTTAATGAATGCTGCAGCCTGAGGGACATGCACACTGCCAGCCAATGGCTTGTATGCATAATGGAGTGACGATACCATTTTGCTCATTACAATATCGACAGGCTGAGGGGGGTTTTTGCACACAGTTACAAGTGACTGCTCTAGACAGCATGCTCCAAGTTATTATGAGATGTCTTAGACATTTCATCTAAAAGAGCTTTAACTGCTTTAAGTGAAGGGAGAAAGCAGCTATGGGCTTGAACTACATCGCTTGTACAGATTCACCAGCTAGGATTAGACACCTGTGCTATTTCAGATACACAGTTTAAATGTAGACTCCTCTACAGATTTACCAGGAATAATGTCAACTTCCCTTTGTTATTCTAAACCTGAAAACACAGCTTGATAGAACTGAAATTTGCATAAACCTTGTAAACATTTCAAAAAAGAAGGATCGAGCATTAAAAAAAAAGAGTACCTTTTTTTTCAATCATACAAGAAAAAAAAAGAACAAAAACAACACACAGCACAGGTCACACAGTAACAGACAAAACGGTGAGTAAAACAAGGACATGGTTATGTTTTATATTGTTATTATGTTGATTGCAAACATAAATATTTTTCTCATGACCATAGTGGTAGACATTTTAAGTTGTACACATTGGAATTACCTTTTTTGCTGTAAGCTCTGTTTTCCTTCTTGCTTCCATAAATCTGGAAATGTTTTTCAAAGTGTCGGCCTGTATGCATGAAAAAGAAAGTTAATACTTTGAAG
>NW_027210819.1:195000-262500 GCF_029030835.1 Brachyistius frenatus | reverse complement strand
CCTGTACATGCTCTCCTGAAGCGGGGTGATCTTCTCGTAGTACGGATCCTCGCTGCTGGACATTTTCACCCGTTTTGGCGCTGCAGTGTCGAGACAAGGAGGAGGAGGAGGAGGAGGGGAGGAGGGGAGGAGGAGGGTGGCTGGTGTTTACATTGGTTACCATGAACACCGCTACCCAGAAACCCCTGCTCATAAACACAGAGAGCACGTGGTGTGAAAACGCGCCGAGCTCCCACCCACGTGCTCTGAGTAACCAGCTGTGTTTCTGTCAGGAAGGAGAAGGGAAGTATTCTTCCTCCAAAGAAGTTCTTGAATGTTTCGTTCCAGAGAACCTGTTTACTCAAAGCTGCTTAAATGTCATTGTTGTCTCAGGACCTGAGCAGGTAAACACCAGGTGTCTCATGTCTTCCTTTGTCTCCTGTCCCATAAGCTTTCTGTCAGACACGCTGCTGTCTCATTTGTCTGATGGCTCGTCCCCAGATGTTCTTATCAAAGTTCATCCTGACAGCTGATGGCTGCAGCAGCTGTTGGGACCCTGAACCTGTTGGGACCCTGAACCTGTTGGGACCCTGAACCTGATGGGACCCTGAACCTGATGGGACCCTGAACCTGTTGGGACCCTGAACCTGATGGGACCCTGAACCTGATGGGACCCTGAACCTGTTGGGACCCTGAACCTGTTGGGACCCTGAACCTGATGGGACCCTGAACCTGATGGGACCCTGAACCTGTTGGGACCCTGAACCTGATGGGACCCTGAACCTGTTGGGACCCTGAACCTGATGGGACCCTGAACCAGATGGGACCCTGAACCCGATGGGACCCTGAACCCGTTGGGACCCTGAACCCGATGGGACCCTGAACCCGATGGGACCCTGAACCCGTTGGGACCCTGAACCCGATGGGACCCTGAACCCGATGGGACCCTGAACCCGTTGGGACCCTGAACCCGATGGGACCCTGAACCCGTTGGGACCCTGAACCCGTTGGGACCCTGAACCCGTTGGGACCCTGAACCCGATGGGACCCTGAACCCGTTGGGACCCTGAACCCGATGGGACCCTGAACCTGTTGGGACCCTGAACCCGATGGGACCCTGAACCCGTTGGGACCCTGAACCTGATGGGACCCTGAACCTGTTGGGACCCTGAACCCGTTGGGACCCTGAACCCGTTGGGACCCTGAACCCGATGGGACCCTGAACCTGATGGGACCCTCAAACACCCTCATCAACCAATTTAACACAATTCCAGTCCCATCAAATTGCTCTTTAGCTGTTGAACTGAGGAGTTTTGTTGTCCTTTTCTCATGCTAATCTGCCCTATTCAGCATCTCTCTATGAGGCTGTTTGTTGTGAAATAAATCCCCTTGTTTGCCTCCTGCATGTATAATTGATATTGTTGCCGGCTTTCTGTTTGTGCTGTGGAGAGCTGAAAGGTTTGGAGGTGATGAAGAAAATAAGATTTGCAGCATTGCCATTCCTGCTGTGCCTGCGATCATCCTTTGTTTGATGTCATACGATGCAGTCATGATGATTTTTATGCACAATATAGACAACATTGAAAGCCACTGTTTAACATGTTTCTGCCTTCCTTCCTCAGGTCACCCAGATTCACTCACACGGGAGTGAGATTCCCCAAAATGAAGGTGAAAAGTCTGGACTCAACTTTTAACTTGAGCCATGCTGGTGAGTACAACTTTAACACTTCAACACACAAAACATAAAAGTTCAGGGCTCAGCCATTCCTCCTCTCTCCCACACTGTTCCTATCTCCGTATCTCTTAAACAACATACATTTTAACTTACCAGTAAATTATCAACAGCACATTTCCATCCGAGTTAGAAAAATGTATTTAGCTCAAATGGTTGAAAATAAAACCAGTTTTGACGATAGAGTAGGTGTCGTCGTTGCAAGTGCTTATCAGTACAAAGAAAAAAGTGCCATGCATACATTTTTCAAATCTTACTCCATGAATGGGTGCACCAAAAAACGTTTTGTGTTTTGTTTTTTTTGTGTTTTTTACTATTTGTAGTTTTTTATACAGCCTGCACTGTTTTCCCCTGCAGCTCCTCTGAAGACATACAATGTGTATGGCCATTGATATGCCCTAACAGAGGTCACAATTTGCATGAGAATTAACAGCTAGTAAATTAAATTGATATTCAGTGCACATCTCCCCGTTGAATCCTTCAGACCTTTGTTCCCATGCCTGGCAGAGCCCATGTTCAGCCCCTAGCTAGTCAGAAACATCTGTGCAGTTAATAATTTGATAAACAGCTTACACAAATGCTAAATTATCTTCTCCATCCCCTCCCTCTTTTCTGTCTCCCCCTTGTTTGAGACTTGGAACAGTTGGCTCACCTCTCTGTGGTGTTTGGTTTATCTGTCTTTTGTGGCTGTTCTTCCACGGCTCTGCTTTTCATGGCTCTCCCTTCACTCCTTTCTCTATCACTTAGATACTGAAGCAGTGTTTGGGGTTAATGCAAATCTTCAATCAACTCATGTACGAAAAAAGAAAAGGCGTAAAAGTTGCCCTTTGTGGCAAGTTTAAAATAAACTTTGTGTTCATTCATTGCTCAGTCTGGATAGCATTCACCTGAAATGTTGAAGAACTGTGTCATCTATCAACACATTTGAACATTTACGATGCCACTGTGCTTCCATTCAGTTAAAGCCCATTGTTTGCTCAGAAATCAGGTGACTCCCTGTGAAATTGCAAATTAAGGTCTGACATATTTTTTTCCAGAGAGCATCCTACATCAGAGTGCAAAAGCTTTCAAGTTCCACGTGTTAATTCAATGGTCACTTGTTTCTATAATTGGCTGATACCACCAGCTAGAGAGATTTGACCAGGCTTTTATAATCGTTTCAAAAAATAGGCACTTGTCATTGGCACAGGTGTAGTGTGATTTTCACAGAGTTATATTAAAAAGATTAAATGTGTCCAGATGATGATATTAGTAGTATGTTTTCAGAACCAGGTTTGATTAAATTTTAAAAAGGATGCAAAATATCACAGTCAAATCTCTATGTGTTTGTGCGTGTACCACACATGTGCCTGCATGCGGTTTATTTGTGTGTCCATATTTTGTAAGTACGTTTTTGCCTTTGAGAGGACAGCAATTAGTTAAGTGCTATCAAGTGGATGAAAAGCTGCAACAAATCCCCTTTATAATTTCATGGAAAAGAAAGCAGACAAAATAGAATGGGATGGAGGGGAGCTAGTTTCCAATGCTTGCCTTTTCGGCTGCGACTTAAGAAGAAATTGAAGACCAAGAGAGTGTGCTAAGCTGCGTTAAGACACGTGTAATTTGTTTTTTCAGATGCAGAGTTGTGTGTTGAAACTTTTTTTTTTCCTGTTTTGTAGATATTGTCTCTTCTACCAGTAAAGTTGAATGAGGAGATCAGATTCACCCTGATGCTGCACTTGTTGGTTATTTGAGCAAACATCAGGCCAGTCTCGAGTGTTGTCTGAGAGCACAATGCCTCCGTGTGATTCTGAACAAAGACAAAGGTCTAATGACAGTAGCTTGTTGTTCGCGCGTGCACGCCTTGTGATGCCGTAGTTTGCAGAGTGGATTCATTCTCCGTTTTCTATTCTTTCCTTTGCCGTCGGTGTCATGGAGACTCTTATTTCCACGTGCTTCCAGTGGGCAGATCCTGTCAGACAGGAAGGAGAGGATCATCTCTAAGTTTGACAAGAGTCTTTGAGCCTGGAGTTTGACCGACAGCTGATAGGAGGGGTGGAGTGGCACACAGCAGCAAATAAAGGCAGTGTGTGTGTGTGTGACTGTCAGATGATGACATTCATGTGGGCTGTTTTGGTCAGGTGTCTTTATAGCTGGAGCTGAATGTTTGATCCATGGCCCCCTTCACCTCCATCTTTACCAACGCAGGCTTGGTGGCAGTGAGCTGTCGTGCAGAGGTTGTCCTGTACTGAAATGAAACCATTACGGATGCTGAACTAGAGGGGAACTTCCACTTTGTCTCCGCGTCTCAGTATGTTAATGTTTACCTGCCGGTTTTGAATGTGTTACTGTAATGTTCCACTAATAATATTTAGTAGTTGTGGATCTATTTAAACTCAACCTTGCCGTATGATTGCTGAAATATTTTAGACAGAGTACTTATCTGCATAACTGTACATGTCATTTGCAATTTTGATGCAGTACTTTAGTTTTAATATCTATGTTGTCAAGACCTATAACTTTGTGTGTGTGAAGGATCCACAGAGCCACGACGGCGATGTCATTAAATGAGCCCCTTTTCCTGCACCCAAAGAGCCAATCCAGTCCTCGATAGCCCCTTTGACCCATTCCTCCAGGAGAGGCCCACGGGGCCCATGTCACATTCACATTAAGGCATTAGGGAATGCTTTATTTGTTTGCGTGAGGGGCAAACTCTCCTGTCCTTTGCACAGGTCACACTCAGTTGACACTGCTATTGGGAGTCATTGCGCTTATGTGGGTTCAGTCTTCCAGGTCAAATTATCCTCCAATTTGAACTGAAATTGGGAATTGCGGCGGCTCGGATCAGCGCGGGCCCAGGCCCTCTCTTCAGTATTAAGCCATCGCAGTGTTGTAAGGCGATCTCCTGTAATGAACCCTGTCACCACTGCCACTGCACCAATATCCCCACAACACAGCATGCATATTGATTGCAGATTGTGAGTGCGAGAACATGTGTGTATGCAGTGTATGTGTGCATGCTCCCACGAGCTCACCTTTTTCTAGCAAGAAGCAAGGGAATCGTCTTACTCTGACTGATTAGAAAGCTCATGCATAGGAAATCACGGCAGAGACACTGCTCCCCATCTGCCCGCAGTGCAGGTGAAAACAATTTACACATCGCCAGGCTAATGGATACATTCATAGGGAGCACAGACAGGGAGGGGGGGGGGGGGGGTAACACAGAGCGAAAAAGAGAGGGGCTGTAATGGGCCCAGGCCAATGCAGGCCAGTGGCCCTGCTCATGTGGCCAAGCCAGATAGCGGCGTATCAGATAACACATAATCACCAGGGTCAGGGACTAATGAATGCGGTCGTGGCCCACCAGAGCAGGCTTTTGCCCGCACTAAAGACACTTGTAAACAATTCGGCTGGGTGAAACATGGCAATAATATGTTGATTCAGCAGGTAATGAGGTTCTCCCTGAATCAATACCCCCAGCTAACCCCTTTCCCAGGTGGGCCAGTGAAGAGCAGCAAGCCAGGTTGGTGAGCACACACCTCTGTCGATGACCTTTCCGTGGCAGTAAGGACACGAGGCAGTCTGAAGAGGACTATTCTCGTATTGCACAAGGCGCTGAGTGTCAGAACTTTCATTCGCAGCAGGCAAATGAACATGCAGGCGCTGCATGCTAATGAGCAGCAGGCTATTTTCCACCTTTTTTATCTGCACATTATGCTCTTGACTTTGGAGAAGGTGGGAATTAGGTTGGACCTCAGTGTCAGGCTGCCTGATGGCTCCGCTCAGGAAAAACTGGTAATTGAAGCCGATGGCTGCCGCGGAGGAGGTCTGAATTTGGAAATAAACAGTTTCAAGCACTGCACGTCATTTCTAGAGAGATGACAGGGGGAATGGAAATGAGCTGTCTGGATCTAATGTGCTTTCGCAGCAGGGAAAAAAGGGGACCATCTTTCAGATAACAATTCCACTCATTAGGACTTCAGTGCCACCGTAATGATGAGAGACCAAGTTGCTAAATTCAGAGAGGACAATTAGGAAATGCTGGCACCCAGACAAACCCAGTAAACAAGGACACATGGCTCTGAATTTACTCTGGCTTGACATTGTGAGATACATCTAATCGCTTTCAAGGGGTGTTAAAAAAGGAAAAGCAGTAAATGGTCTCCTACTGGGTAATTCTTGTCAGAGCAGCGACTAATTTATTACTGTTTTTTCATTAGCATCATAGACAAATTAATTCCCCTCTCATTGGTTCAGTGAGTTGTTCACATCTAATTCTATGCTTGTTAAAGGGCAATGCCACAGATCAAAAGCACATCTTTTCATTCATTACTTACAGAGCATTTGGATGTTTTTTTATCCTTTAGAGAGAGCTCAGAATCCTAAAATTATATATTTTGGATCCCCTCACTATTTATCCAAGTACATTTGATCATATGAACATATTTGAATGTTCTTTTTGTGCCACTATATTAAATTGGCGCTGTGATTCAACTGTTGTCATAATGACATATGATAAACTTTGAAGAAGCTGTTGTCAGAACAGAACACAAAAGTAAACCGACTCCACGAGGCTTTTCTCATACACTCCTCTGCAGTTTTGGCAGATGTGTCCTATTCACCACCCTCAATCCACTGTACCCCCTGTGGCTACCACCAACTTCTCAGGCTCTGCAATGCTGTGGCCTAACACTTCCATGTGTGTGTCCACTGCATCGCTCTCCCTCTTAGGAGCCACTACCTCTCCCTATTTCAATTTCCACAGGATTACCAACAACAATACATTTCCTCAACAGTTGTGCAGAGTTCCTCCAGTCTGCTCCTTCACCACGCCTTCTCCCGGTCATCCAAACAAAGCCGCCAACCCCAAAATGTAACTTGTGGACATTTCAAGCAGGATTCCCTGAGTAGAATGAAGGTTTGCTCATTAAACTCTTTCAACATGTCTGCTTGGTTGATCTCTCCTTCTGCATTAGAGTGAAGAATTTGTTGATATGCTTTCAAATGACAGCAGTAGTTAATCTCTAATGCTTTTTAATGTGGCATCAGAGTGGCATGGAAAAAAAAACAACCTCCATGGACGCGGCATGCAACCTTGATGTAGCGGGCGAGACCACAGGGGTTTCTGAGACTCCGATAGCCTTCATGCTCATGAATAAAACAGTGGGTTTAGGGGGCTTCCTGTGCAGCTAATTCACAGTGCTGAGCTTCCAATCTGTTTTTATGGTACTTGGGTGGAACAATTTCTCTTCCCCTGCTACAGGGCTGCATACAGCACGGAGAGCGGATTCTCGGGAGCTCGTACAGGGATAGTAATTTGCCGTAATCAGTCATTGTGCACTGGTGAGTTTAGCACAAGCTGAGACACATGATACTTTGTGGTGTTTCTTCAATTTTATGCAAATAAACAAAGCAGCACAGTTTCTAAAATTGCCCTTCGTTTTGAACATAAAAATGTCTGTTGGCATGTAATTGCCAACACAAATTTAACGTAGGTGTTAGGTATGAATGATTTATGTATTTCTAAGCTCTCATAACTTATATGAGTTGGGTATGTGGCATTTGCCATGAACTACAGTGATCCTTTATACCTAATGATTGATTACATCACCATATCCTTTGAAATGGAACCTCTTGCTAAAATACCAAGTAACACATTGCTGTCTCTCACTGCAATTAGCAATGAGGAACGTGGCTCTCTTCCTCATGAGTCCTGTTTGCAGACTCATTACCAGGCCCTGCTGGTTCCTCCAGCACTGAGAGGAAGTTAAACAAAGCGCCACTCACACACAGCCTCTCCGCGTTGACAACAGGCTCCAGACCCATCGCCAAGCGCTGAGACGTGAAGGGTCTGCGAAAACAAACCACTATGACACCCTTCACTCTTTCTTCTACTCGACCGCACCCTGTCACCATCCGAGCCAATCACGAGCCCTGTGAGCAACGTTAATAACTGAGAAAACAAACCACCTGTCAATAAAGCCCCAAACCGTTTCATCTTAAATCTTCCATCATATATGTTTTTTCAAAAAAAAATGCCCCCCTCTTTTTTTTTTTTTTTTAGCTTAATTTTGACATGCAATCATACTTTCACCTGTCTTATTTATTACAACAAACTAATTGTAATTTTAAATGTTAGAAAGTAATACGATCAGGTAGTCACAGATGAGGTGGAAAACATGCAGTCAGATGTACATATTGATATGCTGTGTGCACACACATACTCTATGCAGTGGTTCTGCACACACACACACACACACACACACACACACACACACACACACACACACACACACACACACACACACACACACACACACACACACACACACACACACACACACGCACACACAAAAGAGGCAGAGGGGACCTAATTAAATGCAGACAGTGCCGGTGGACCGGCGTACAGTGGAGCCGGCCTCAAGCTGCCACAGCAACAGTTCATCTCGGCCAATTAGATGTTCCATCAAAGCCGAGGGAGCCATAAAGCAACGGGTTCACAGACGATATTGTTGTGTGCGTGGTCAGCAATCAGCACAGTCCCCTGCTGGGATCTGCTGCAGAGAGAGTCACCTGACAACAGCCAGTGCAGCAGAGGCCTGCCTGCCCGCTGTGTGATCTTCTCCTAATGTGTACGTGATGGAACCACAGGCCTCGGAGATGGAAGTAATGTGACGTAGAAATAAAATACATATCTGAGCCCCCAGCAAAGTTTCCTATTTATTGGTCTTCTTTCAATCAGAATATGTGGATGTTTGATCTTCGCAGTATCTAAGAACGATGTAACCCAACTAATGATTAAAGGTAACTATTTCTGCACAAATAATTAGTGATACAAAGCAGCTTAGCTTTACCTTTTGTTTGCTCCGGTCACGAACAAGACGTACAATGATTACTTCCCTGCCATGAAGCTCGACGTTCACATTTTCTGATTCAACAGTCTCAATTTGCATGGCTAATTTTCCCATCGACTTGAGTGAGAAAATTGTTTCAGAAAAATAGCAAGAGACTCATTTTTTCTGCTGTTGCATTGTTGTGCAGCTGTATATTATATAAGTAAGGAAGCAAGGAGTTTTGAATGTAATCGTAACTTTAAAATGGGATACGTTAGCAAAGATTTCACTTATTCTCCGAGACTTATTGGAGCCCGACTCATTTATCAGCTAGATATTTTATTAGCCAATATTGGGCTATTACAGATGCATGTGTAGGCCAATATGGAAAAAAAAAAATAATTATAGAACAAAACGCAGCAAAAGATGCTTGGGTTAAAAAAAAATTTTATTTGTGTTTTTTTTTTAATCATTACTAAATTCCTAGTTTACGGTTTCAGAGCACTGATGTCAGAAGTCTCGAAAGTGTTTCATATCAGCCAATATATCTATATCAGAATTTTTGTACTCCCTAATTTTAGTATCGTATCAACCCCTAAAATCCAGAATCGGTTGGACTCTTAGTTCTTGTGTCTCAGTAGTCACTCCCATCTAATGTAGATACCAACAATCCTATAAGGACTGTGGAGACACCAGATTGACAGCAGACTGGAGTGTGGACAGGATCCAGTCTAGTGTTTAACCTGTCGATGGGCTCAGGTTCATCTCCTGAGCCTCCTGGTCTTCCATGAGACTGAGCAGCAACAGTCGTTCTGTCTCTCTGCTCAACCCTGAAGCTGAGAGTGAGGCGGGAGTTGGCCCAGGATGGGTTTCCCAGGATTAGGAGGGGGTCAGGGCTGGAGTACTGCCACTCTCCCTCTCAGCAGCCAAGCCACAGCTCCCTCATTATACCTGAGGAGTCAAAACATTACCCATGGTGCACTGGGGCCTCTGAGACAGGCCCACCCCTTGCACCATACAGGGTGGGGTGGATCTACTTCCATAACAGTGACAGGGAGCACACAGAATATTCTGGGTTGATTTGTATTGGAACATATTTTGATAGAAGTTTGTCGTATTTAAATTTAAGAGCACTTGAGAGCGCTGTGTCTTCTGGTTCTCCCTCTCTGACATTCTCCTCAGTGTGTCTATTGTAGGTCATGGAGTGTATTCGCTGTATCCGGCCTAGCCTCCACAACACGTAAAGGCATCCATTAACCAATGACATCAATAGGCTTGTGTTAATTTATGTCTATTTATTTATATATTTCTCCCTTCAGTGAAACATAATTACAGATTATGTAATGTTTAGGCCTGGTGTGTTGATTATTGTCCAGTGTTTGAAAGGCTACAGTTCTTAGTGAATTAGAGAATGATTAGTGGATGGAAAATCTACTTCATTCTAAATGTGTTAATTAACAGCCGGTGCAGTGGGTGCAGCAGTTAAAAGCACTAGTAACCTCACACAAGCTTCAAATGTAACCACACTCTAAATTGCATTGCCGTGGTTTTCTTTGAAAGGCTATATTTAATTAGATGCCATACAGTAGCCGTTTCCGGGCTAATGGAACTTATATTATATGTAAGAGATCTGGTGAGGAGTCACTTAACCATCCTTGACGACTGCGGTCTCAGTTCTGAGATACTGTTTTCGAGACAGAAAAAAACGGGGATTAAATCAGTACAAGTACAGTTGATCCTGGACGTGTGAACTGAGAGATTTAAAAACCAGTGAGGTGAATTTCATTGATTTTCTTTGCTACGTTGCATTGTAACAAACTGCTTAAAAAAAAAAAAAGGATATTAGGTGACAGGACATTATTTAATATTTTATTCATTTTAGAATATTCTTTTTTCACTGCATTTTATATTAAAGATTAGGTAAGGACAGAAGCTTTTGTAAAATCTACACGATATAAACACAAGACCAATTCACTGAAAAGCTCTTCAAGGACTACAAACAGAGCACAGAGCCACCTAGTGTTAACACTCACTATACAATAGACTCCTCCAGCAGCCTCACATCTTACACTGACAAATGTGTTGCAGTCATGTACATACTGTCTTATTTCCACCAAAACTTTCAAGGAAATGAATTTCAAAATGACATTTATTGCAGTCAAAATACTAGGAAATGTTCTCAACTCTAACACGTGTATGTTCTTATTGTTATTGTCACAGATGTTGTCCTGGATGGTTTGAAGCACAGCGACAAATATTCCCAGTCTGCTACTCCTTCTTGTTTTACTGTGGCGAGCTGCCCCTCATGTAGCACGGTTGTTCATATCTTGGTTAAGGGTGCCCCCATCTGGCCACAAGCTCACTAAAGTGTTCACTGATCGTGTGAAGCGCTTTGGTTGTTCCTTTGGTTCCTCCTACCCCATCGCTTGTTCTTTGCACTGATTCCTATTATGGAGGCTAATTGTTAGATAATATGGGTTGTGCATGTGACCTACCTCTGCTAATTTTGAATTGGCATGAGGCGATTTGAATCATTGTAGACATGTGATAGTGCACAATGTGGAATTAAAGGGAAAAGAAAACATTCAGTGGTTGCAGATTGTACTTCCTCTCTACATGTCTCACACACCTTCAGGGTCCTTGCAGCAACAGTTGTTTTGGGGCAGTCTTGGTATATTGGGTGAAATAAGGGTGGCGGTGTGCAGCGGTGTGATTTGCAGCCTCGCCGGAGGAGCCCATTTCCTTGCGTGTGGTCACTGGGCGCTGGCTGCTGTTCATCAGTATGGAAGTCTGAGGTGAGGAGAAATTGTAATGATGGACACTGAGCGGCGAGAATCAGCGGCTCAATAAGCTCCCTAATTGCTTAGCAACAGTGTTCCAGGGTCTCTCATTTGAGATCAAGAGTTTAGTGGACTGAAGACTCCGCTTTGGAGAAATAGAGCTTGTGCCATTTGATAAGACGGCGGAGAAATGGGCTCTATCTTCTACTTCCTCTGTGCCCTCCCTCCCATTCGTCCACCCCCTCCTCTCTCTCTCTCGCTCTCCTTCTCGTTTTCTTTTTCTCTCTGTCTCTCCCCCCCCTCCCCCCACCCAGGCCTTTCCTACCAGGATGATTATGTTACCTTTCAACTGCATGATGTATTCAGTTCACTAGATTATTTTCTGTCATCTCAGTTAATTGAATTCTGTCCATCACATATAGATGTTTTCACATTTGCATAAAGGTTAGAGTGGTGAAGAGTGTCAAACTTCAATTTAGACAATGTCACTCAAATAAATATACTGGCCTCTTTCTCTCCCCCCTCTCCTGGCTCTCTGGAGGTGGGTATTTACGGATTCGGTCTGAATTTAAATAGATCTGTATTCCTGAGATGTGCTGGCTCTCATATACATGTAAATATGAATATGAAAATGACCGGATGGCTCTCTGATATGGGCTGCATGATCATGCTTAGTTGGGTGTGTGTGAATCTTTTCAATAATCTGCATGTTGGCACATGTTTGATAGTGTGTGTGTGTGTGTGTGTGTGTGTGTGTGTGTGTGTGTGTGTGTGTGTGTGTGTGTGTGTGTGTGTGTGTGTGTGTGTGTGTGTGTGTGTGTGTGTGTGTGTCCACATGGTCACCCTCATGGGGGTGTGTGTGACACAGACAGTATGTAGGCATCGCTGTCCTCTATAGAGGCTCTCAGTGAGCACTTCCTCCTACTTCCCTACTCACTGTCAAGTGTCTCTAACATCCAGCCTACAACTGTCATGTGAAAATGTAGGACCTCGTGGGGGGGGGGGGTAAGAAAAGGACCTACCTGAGTATGCTATGCAAATGTATCTTTACACACAAACAGATGCACATCGAAGCTTAGATATACATGCATTCAGTGACACACGACACACACTCGTCCACTGAGATTTTAAAGCAGTTTCCTCATGGCAGGCAATCTGTTAAATGGCTAGAAGTGACAGAGGGAAACAGAGCATAATAACATGTCACAGAAGGAAACACAGCAAAGAGGAGGGAGAGAAGCAGACTTGTCTGACAGACCCGGGCCAATTCACATTTAATAAGTGTCTCAGAATATCCAATTATGTTTGGTTTTGAAAATTGATTCATGTGTCTTTAGCAGCAATTTTCATATTAGCCTCTTTCAAATAAACATTTATTAGGTTTATGTATCGCGTTGGCGTGTGGCGACAGCGTGCAGCCAGAGCTAAAATAAGTCTGTGTCAGTTAGTCGATAAAATGGGAGCGCGAAGACGACGGACAGATTAGAGTGCTTATCTCTTTTCATCAACTCTGAATGCCGGCTGAATTGAAGGTCAATATCTGAGGATTCTCCAAGCCGAGCAGGTGTCTGGAGAGTATGGATTGGCTGGTGCTCGCAGCGCTTCTCTCCGTCTTTGTGGGCAGCCCAGGGCCAATTTCAAATGTGTCACAGCCGCATTTGAGCCAACAGTTACCTGGACAAAACCACTATACATTATACTACATTCCTCTTTAACACTCCTTCCCCCCTCTGCTCTTCATTCTTCTCCCCTCCCTCTCCGTCTCTGTTGGTCTAGATATGTCACGCGGTGGGCTTTGTCACACCTTGTGACACATGGTGTGAGTTATCGGTAGAGAAAATGTCTGCAGAGAGACAAGCGAAGGTGGGTTATTACTTATGATAACATGAAAGACAATTATGCGCTGGTATTGACTAGGAGATTTGCGATCTCTTTTCAGGAATGGATGTGGTCAAAAGCTCAGCAATGGAGAAAACCTCTTTTTTGATTACAAATTAGAAAACACAAATGTCTGTAACAGGGAAAAGAAGGTGAAAGCATGCCTCCTTTCAATAGGCAATCTGTTTACAGCCATTTTCAAGGTTGTTCATTATTGATTACATCTCTATTTCTCCATCCAGAGACACAGTCAAAAAACACTGTAGATAAAGAACTATTTAAAACTTACTCAGACAGTGTACAACTCTATCTTGCTTCTTTTCTCTCCCCTGGTTTGCTATGAATGGAGCGGTTTTCTTGTTGGAAACGGACAGTGAAAGACTGATAGGCCATGAACGGGGCAGATGGCACTCTGCTCTTGCCTCCAGCTCCCATGTTTGTGTTTGAGTTTAGTACTCTGTTCAAACTCTGAAATCACACACGCACGCGCACGCGCGCACACACACACACACACACACACACACACACACACACACACACACACACACACACACACACACACACACACACACACACACACACACACACACACACACACACACACACAAACAAACCAGTAGATAAACATTGGCACTCGTGTGGTGCCCTACATGAGCATATGCAGAATGTGTGTGTGTGTGTGTGTGTGTGTGTGTGTGTGTGTGTGTGTGTGTGTGTGTGTGTGTGTGTGTGTGTGTGTGTGTGTGTGTGTGTGTGTGTGTGTGTGTGTGTGTGTGTGTGTGTGTGTGTGTGGTTGGTTACTAGGCTGTGGAGGTGGCGCTTGTGTATTGAAGGGTCTTGTCCAGTGTGTCAGAGGGCCCTTTCGGCTACTCTCTTCTCAGACAAAGCTTTAGTGAAGGGGCTCACTCCAACAGGACATGGCTGCTGGGGGGAGGGAGGGAGGGAGGGGGAGCAGCAGCACTCCAGACCTACTCGCCTGCAGGAGGAGGCTATCTCAGCCACCTCGTCCTCAGGCTGGCCGATACCGTTCACCACCACCACCACCACCACCCACAGCGAAGGCCATATCTGACCTTATCGTTGCATGTGCGCAGCTGTCGATCAACACACACACTGGTAGAGCCACAGAAAACAAGCTTTCATGGAGAGTGTTGGAAAATCACAAAATCGGCAGCACTTAAAGATGTACACAGCTCAGCCAGTCTTGCAACGGGATATTATGGAATGCGAAAATTGTATTATACAATTATTGGTGTCAAGAAATCAGTGCTAACATTGAACATGATGATCAAAATTGTAGAAAGGGCATACATTTTTTTTTTTTTTGAATTGAACTGCACAAGAAATTAATCTACTTTTGCTGCACTGAA
Source organism: Brachyistius frenatus (assembly GCF_029030835.1). Classification (NCBI taxonomy): domain Eukaryota; kingdom Metazoa; phylum Chordata; class Actinopteri; family Embiotocidae; genus Brachyistius; species Brachyistius frenatus. Next base: position 247,949 of record NW_027210819.1, on the reverse strand, counting down.
TAAAGAGAAAACGCCTGCTGAGTATTACAAGCAAATGAATAGCTGGCTTTATTTGTGTACGCATCTGTAATGTTATTGTGGCCATTTTTATTCAGGCGGGCAAAGTTGTGAGCTCACCCTTGGCTTTTATTTACATGGTAGTCTTTCGTCTGCTCAACGGGAGTGCCTAGCAAGCTGTAGATAGGTCCTTTCACGTACTTACAAAGGCCGCTTCAGCGGCTTTTTGTTGCCGTAACTACCTCTTTCTTCCTCACATTCCAAATATCTTTGGTTCAAACCTGGTGGCCTTGATGAACAAGGTTCTATGGAATCAATCAACTGCTTCTCTCAGAAGATCTTAACATGGTTTAATGTTGGCCTTGCCACATTGTCCTTTTGAGATATAAACCTCATCCAACTTACGCCTGAGATCCAAGTTTCTTTTCTGAGGGGTCTTTTTGTGTAGAGTGGATTTCAGAGGCCTCAGTGTAGGAAAAAAACACACAACTAGAAAGAGACAAGCAAGGCTGAGGCATATTGTTCTTACTAATAATGAATGACAGCATACCTCAAGTATTTCTTGTGATTAATTCATTCACCACAGTCAAAGAAACAACCTTTAAATCAGTCATTTTTAATTTGTATTTGAGTTTTAACACAAATTAGGGTTCTGTGTGTTTATTAATTCAGATATAGATTTGACAGCACTTCCCTTGTAGAAACTCCAATAAATGTAATATTATCAACACATATAACGAGCAATTACATATCTTTGGTAGATCAAAATAATGTATCAAATGTAAAGTGATGGGCTCCCAAAGAGAAGCGTGGTTTCTGAATATTGTTTTCACTGTATTTGAATAAATAACAAATACATCTGTAATTTTTGACATTTCTTTTTCATTGAGCAGCGGGGAACACTGGCTGTGTAACAGACAGCTATTCATGGTGGACATATGTGTGGAGCACCGTCAGCGTCTCCAACCTCTCCCAGCTTCAGTAAAATAACAACATCTGCCTTCAGCTTTTATAGCCCACAACATATGTCCCTTCATTGGTGACAAAGCTGGCTAAGGCTCTCATGCTGTTCCTGTCCTCTAATCCAAACATACATCTTTAGATACCTGTCAGCCTTTATTATTCCATCCTCTGTCGCCACAGATAAGAGAAGTTAAAGTTTAATGAAATGCAGGTCGGCTACACAGGCCCGGCTTTTATAATTTGTCACAGGCTGTGTGCTCGGAGCCCACTCCTATGTAAACACGGAGACGGTGGTCACGGCCATTACTTCTAAATGACAGAACACGGACGAAGTGGCAGAAATGTCACTCTGCACCAGCCATTTTCCTGTTCTCCTGTAAACCAAAGCTGCAAACATCAAAATTTGAAAAACACAAACTCTCATAAAGCCGGCTGTAATGTTTTCTCACCAAATTACCTACAGAAGCCATATCCAAATGCAGTCATTTCCCGTCTGTATTTCCACATAAAATTGATAGCCAGCATGTTTCTCAGGCTGTGTTTTGGGAAGCCTTGGATGTGAGAGCAAATGTGGTAGTTGTAGTTGTGATGAGTGCCCTGCAGCAATGCTCTAATAGCCAACATGCTACCCTTAAGGCCTGGGGTATAAGAGACAACCTATTCCCTGTCTCACACTAGGGCCACAGCACTACTTACACTGTGTCCTTCTATATAACCCTAATGTCAAATGAAGATAGGCCTGGGACGCCTGCAGCTACAGTGGTCAAGGAGCTCTAATGCTCTTTATATCACTGGACTGAAGATTCTCAGCCAACTTGAAGTATCTGTATAATAAATGTATTTCTGACTAGCAGCCTCTTTTCAATCCTGTTCAGGTTACATGAAGAAAAATTAACAGCAGAATGACTACTTTGTGTGATTTATGTTATTGGCATTGTCATTATGTCTTTTTAGAAACAGTGTTGTTGTCATTTGGCCCGAGACGATGAGCAGCACCGTGTTGGAGCTGGAGGAGGACCGTCCCTCTTCACTGGTTTGTTCTGCACTAGACAGAACTCTAGGAAACAGCTTATTCTCCACTTCAATTTTGAGCTCCATTTTAGCCTCGACTGCAGTCCACACACACACACACACACACACACACACACACACACACACACACACACACACACACACACACACACACACACACACACACACACACACACACACACACACACACACACACACTTCACCAGCAGCAGTTGATGTCTTACTACAGGCAGGATCTAATTTAGCCAATCCTGTGACATTTATCCTTTAGGTAAACTCTAGCCCTCCCCTCTTAGTCCCAGTGGCACCAGTGCCAACAAAACGGCACAGTCATATTTTAGAGCACCGCTTCACACCTCAAAGTGCCCTCAGGAACACTCGGTGTCTCCTCTCCCGGTACCACTGAAATACTCCACATTTTGTGTTATTTCTCGGCCCCTTTGTGATCAGTCAAAGAAAGTTAACTGAGAGTACCTTTGATGAAAAGAAGTGTGTGTGTGTGTGTGTGTGTGTGTGTGTGTGTGTGTGTGTGTGTGTGTGTGTGTGTGTGTGTGTGTGTGTGTGTGTGTGTGTGTGTGTGTGTGTGTGTGTGTGTGTGTGTGTGTGCGGGGCGGGGGGGTATTTTGGGCTGCAGCCATTTTCAGGTGGTGCATAAACTGACAGGCAACAGTACACTATGACATGTGAACTCAGTTATGGCAAAGCACCCCAACAAAGCTGTTGAACAGACATGCGCAAATATCAGAGGTGGGCCGTGTGTGTGTGTGTGTGTGTGTGTGTGTGTGGGGGGGGGGGGGGGCAGTTGGGGCTATAATCAGTAGCTCTGTGACAAGTAAGGGAGGTGGCGGCTGGCGGGAGGGACAGAGGGACCGGCCTGATAACAGATTGAGGGACTCTGATAAACTCTCCTCTAATGGCTCTTCCTGTCCCTCGCCCCCTTTTTTTCCACGGCACCTATTTAGCGGACTCTTCCACTGGCGGCGGATTAGAAACCTGGATAAGGAGAGGCAAACACTGGCAGCTTCTCTGAGTAAGCAACAGAGAGGGAAACCAGAAGAAGATAGAGAGAATGAGGGAGAGAGAATGGGAGGACGAGAGACATGAGGAGAATGAAAGACAGAGGGAGAGCGGCGGAGTGGGAAGAGAGCCGGAGAGGATATTCAAGGAGTGGCACTTACCAATAGCCATCTATCGTTTCCCCCCACCCCCAATCCCCTTTTAGCCTCCTGCTTTATTTTTGCTTTCTCGGCCCTTGACAATGCAGTAACTGCTCTTTGAGCCTGAAGTCGATGATGGGTTCAAGTGGCGGGTTGCAGGAGGTGTCAAACACGGCCTAATTCTGTGTGGTTAACGGCTAGGCATGACACATGCAGGACAGTGTAAACATGGATTAGGTTGATGTCTCAATCACAGCATGGCAGCCTGACAGACAGGCTGCTGACAGTGGCAGCAACACCTGCCTCAAGTTCAGACGGGTTCACAGTATATCCACTGTTACTATCACAACATGAAACGCTCTCTTCTACCTCGTTCCACTGTTTTATCCAAGCTTTCTTTTTTCACTAACAAACAATAATCTATTGGAATATTATTAGATGATTGAATTGATTTGCTTGAGTGTGTGTATAATTGTGAAAATGAGTTGTCAGATGAAATTGTGTATACACGCAAATGCTATATATAAGCTTGGGATCTTTACGAGTCAAATGAAGTATGGTGGTGACTTTTGTTAAATGTCTGTTACCATTACTTTCTAGTTCACAGAAATAATTGTCATAAGAAATCTTAATATATCCTATAAAATATATATATAAAATATTTTGCATGCATTTGAACTACTAGAATAGACATTTTTAGGATTCAGTGCTGCTTGCATTTACATTTACACACAGAACATTTTAAGAAAAAGTAAATACACAAAATACATTTGTGAAAAAAGGAAACAACCAAAAAATATTAAAAATAAATATTGATTTGCCTCTCAAAAGAGTTCTTTAAACATTACACAAGTGCTAAAGAGCTTTAAATAACAGTGACTTTTAGGTTTTCAGTGGTGACTAAAATGTGACGTGACTGAGGAGCAGTAAAGATTTTTATTTTGTGAGAGGTCGTTTTATTGAACGTAGATGGGTAGAACCTAACACCCAAGCTACTATTCAACAGAGGAGGCTCAAAATAAAGAGGGATAATGTAACCAAGCAAAATGAAAAGCAAATAATTATATCCAGCTTTAAAGCCTCTATTAGTGCAAGTCTGCACAGACAAATGGAAAATTGCACACTTAGCAATTTGTCCATTTGATTATGACTGCTGAGTATGTGCGATTAAAATAGTGTAATTATATCTACTATATTGCCTTCACGGTCAGAACGAGACATAGAAATATCTGACAACGGTAGAGACAGTGTGATCGACTGGACACAATACCACATACTGCAGTAAATGAATAGAATGTTCCATTTTCTAAATTGATCCATGAAAAGGATTTATCTGGTAGAGCTGAAAGTTCAAACTGCACATAGCGTCTGCTGTGCTGCTGGTGTTAAACTGTTTAAAAGACAACTATTGACTTCCACCACAATGTTTCTTTTCAGATTGTGTGAATTTGAAGCGTTAAAGCACCACTCCAGACAGCAGCAAAAAACACTATCATGATTGAAAACTCTGCCACAGTGTCAAAGAAGAAATATCACAAATTGTCATACACTGGTGGTAATTATGTTGAGTAGCGTCCTAGTGGAAAGGGTCGTCTTTCTCCACGCGCAAGACAACGTCACGCTTCTGAGGGCCAGTGAGCTGCTTCTCTCAGCCTCACGCTCTCGTGTCAAGTGCTGCAAACAATATGCACTCAGCAAGCACTGCTCGACTCAGGAGACGACATGCTCCAATGATTGTGCCTTTGCCACAACTATTTGTGATTGACAAAGGCCCGTGTAACGCAACCATTGACTTTACCTCACAATCTGCTATCTCCGTGTATCTCAGCGCGAGAGCAAACAAACGAGCAGTAAATAACTCGCTCCCTCGGTCCCCGCAGGCCGTCAATCAGATGGACAAGTGTACACTACGCCGCGTTGGAGAGCTCAGGGCTGAACTAATCCAGTAAATACAACAAAAGCCCCGAAGAGAAAAATCCTGTCAGAAGATCCAGTCTCAAATCACAGGAGGAAATGTGGGAACACAGAAACCTAATGACTCCGAAGCAGGCGTGAAGTGTGAAATCCTTTTCTTTCCTCGGAAAAGCTGAACCTGCGTGCACGACGTAGCCATGACAGATAATCACATGTATTGATACACTGAGTAGAGTTATTAGCTAGTTAACAAGGCTCTAACAGTAATATTAGTCATTATTGTGGAAAGTCGTGTTGAAAAGGATGTCGCTTGAAATTCATAATAGCCAAATGAATGCAACTGTTGTTGGTATTGAAGTCTTTCAATGGCTGTCTTGCCATCATCACACTCATCATACCACTGCATTACACTGAACAAAAGAGCTAAAGACTAATTATTGAAAGATCCACACAAACTAGTGAGCTAGCTAAATATTGTCAACTCCAGCCAAATTCCCAATCTGCCTCTATTAATTAAGCCATTTAATCATCCACCATACTAATTGCATAATTAAATCACTGCCTCCTGGGTGCTACTGATGTGCAGTGGGTAATCTGGCGCTAAAATTCCACTCATCAACAATGTGGGCTGGTTGATAATGGTAATGGATGGCTAGGACCACACCGCTCAGAGAGGACACTCGCTTTATAAACACACAATAGGTTACGGTCATTTTCCATAATATCAACTGGCTGGCATTACAGAATTAGCGCTGCTACTCATGTTAAAGAAGTGCCTCAGACTGATATACAATTAAAAGTGAGACTCAAGAAAAAGATCCTTGTTTAGCTTTAATAATTATGTAAATACAACAAGGATATCCATCTCAACCGATTCTCTTTATATTGAATATCTGTCTTTATATTTTAGACCACACTGTAACTGTGAGTGTCGAAAACAATCCTTAAATTGATGTTTAGACCAGTAATTCAGAAACTGTAGTATTTGTACCACTGGTGCATGAGGCTTCAACTCATGTACTCAAGAGCCAGCCTGAAAACTGCACTCCACTTTCCCAAGTCCCCAAAAAAAAAATGCTGTTTGGTTTTGTTAATTGCAGACAAATGTTATTGCATTTACATACCACATTGCAATGATGTAAAATGTGTTAATCATTTCATTTTAAAAATTAAACGTGTCAGATTCCATTGAGTTAAGTTGCGTGTGTGAAATTTAAAAACGGCTACAAGGTTCAAAGAGAAAATTCTGATGCTATTGCATTACTGTAAATCAGTGAATTTTATTTCATGAAAAAGAATAGTTGGTATGTGCATTGGGAGGTTGAAGATGGGAAATGTGGTTTGGTGCATGATGAAAAACGTGTGGGAACCTCAGGTTTAATCTACCTTGGATTAGTTAGTTATTAATTAGCATCTCAAAAGCACGGATAGGATTTTTTTTTTTTTAAATATAATTCCTGGCACAATGTTTGTGACATTGTTTTTTCTTTAAATAAATTATACGATCTTTTTTTTTTTTTTTTTTTTTACATAAACACATTTAAAACAACAAAATTAAAAAGCAATCACTGTCATTTAGGTAAGATTGCACTGCACAAAGATACAGACCCTTATCCAAATACAACAACAAGCTGTAACCCTCCAATTTAGCACAATTGTGGTTAGTGGACATGAGTGCGACCAGCACAAACACCTTGTGTGTTGGCATTGTTGGGTCTGCTCGCCTCAGCACAAGACTCAGCAGCTCCAGCCAAGTGTTTAAATTCCTGAAGAGCCTCCAGAAGAAAATTAGTATGTAATGGCCACACTCTGCAAGAAGAAAGAGCCATTATGGCTTTCCACTGACTGTACTTGGCTTTCATTTGTGAGCTAAATGGATGTGCGTGAAGGTGAGAGTTCACTAGCCATTCAAGTATTTGGCTTTAACTGGCTCCAGCACTCTTGCTTTAATTCAAGCAGAAGGACAAGTATGAATAATCGCTCTGGATAAGACTCATCACAACCAGCAGCATGAATCCCCCCTCCCCACCACCACCAGCCCCATCACCACTACCAATTTCCCGCCCTCAAAATGGCTGCTGAAGCTTAATGATAAAATACCATTTACATCATGCCTTTTAATTTGCAATTTGCTCGCTTTTGTTGCTGCTATCTGATTTTGGTTTGTTAGCTGCACACTGTATTATTTTGATGCAAATTTCTCCCCAGCTCATCTCAACTGGTTCTAATTTCACATTTGTTTATCAGAGCAAGAGAAAATAGCGACGGAGAAATGGGTAACTCTAATCAATGTGAAATAGTACACAAAATATCCGATGATTGCAAATCCACGAAGGCTGGCAGACTGCAAGGAACTGAGGCTGTAAAATCCAATCGCCCATGTGGTAGGAAGGAGACAAAGAGACCCCACCCAGCTGACACTGTGGGCATGGGTAGTACAAAATAGGGTTTCTGATAAAAAATATCTGTTTTTGGGCCCAAAGCAAAGGAGGGACTGCTTTATTCAAATATGCAGCAGTGTACAGCCAAAACTGCTAATACGAGGCCCCAAGGGGTGTTCGTCTCATGTAATATATGCACAGGCTAATTTATGACACCAGGACTAATTTCCATTGCTTGTGCTTGGAGTTGCCTTGCTAATTACGGAATGTTTTTTTTCTTTTAACAGTTTTTTTTCTCCCTGATTCATAATTGCACATCCACATTCAGTGGCTGCATCTTTGCAAATGAGATGAGGCCTTGCCATTTGGCATTCACGGCCCCCCACACCCAGGTGAGCCCACAGCCCACACAGGGCACAAGCAAGGCTCCATTTCCTTCCAAAGAAACACACCCACCCTCCCAATCATCAATGGTTGGATCTTTGATGGGCTCTGCCCCCAGAACAGCTATGGCCATCTCAGAAATATCAGATAGGCTGGTGTGTAATTAGACTTGGGACTTTAATTAGGAAAAGTTAACTGTTAGATGAAAGCTGTCACATCTGTGATACGTACTGCTGGTTCAGTGGATGGATCCCAGGGGGGTCTGCATCAAAAGGCCCTTCCCTGCTGAGCAGGCCCACTCTAGCATGTTCTCATGCGCCAAATCAGGCCTTCTGAGTGGCAGCGGATGTGAGGGGATGGAAAAACACAGGCACAGACACAAGTAAACTGCAAAGGAGAGACGAAGAGGAGGAAGAAGAAGGGAAAAGGAGCGAAGGAAAAAGAGGAGGGAGAGAGAAGAAAGGGAAAATATCACCAAGCGCTCGGCCGCTTTTTTGTGTGTCTCGTTAAATGGAGAACACGGCACAGACACAAAGGGATCTGAGGGAAAACAATGTCGCTTAACAAGACATCACTGGCTCATCATTAGCAATTTGTTGTGGGCATAATTTCCCCCTGCCCCTTGCATAATAGGTGCCCTGGGATATTGCCGACGCTTTTGTGTGCCCTCATTTGGCTATTTATTTACTTGGCTCATGTCACAAAAGAGATCTGGCCACCTCAAGCGAGAGCCAAGATAACGCTGTTATGGCTGCACATCACAGCCCCATTAAGATGGAGCTCCTTTAATTGACTCCCCGAGCTCATTGCCTGACCTGGAGTCTCACTGATCCCACCCCACCAATAAGAGGCTTCGTCTCGCAGGGCAAAGCTTAGAGAAACGGGATGTTTTTGTTCAACTTGTTTGGGCTGATGTCAAATGGTCTTGTTATTGGGTGTACTTGTTTGTTTTATGCAGCACGCTGTGAGTTAAGGTGCTAAAAGAACAGCCAGCAGCAATTCATCGGTATTTTAACTGAGCAGCTCTCTGTGCTCTCTGTTCTGGAAAAAAAAAATACAGCTGCAAACTGCTGTAGCAGTGTTAAATGTGGTGAAACGGCTTGACGGATATCACTGCCATTAATCACAAAAGCGAGGAGAGAGAGAGAGAGAGAAAGCCTTATAATTTCATTGTGTGCGTTTCCTGTTTACCCATCCCCACAGATGGTACTGCCACTGCTGCACAGAGGAGCTCTCACACTGTTGTTCCATCGCCGCTGCTTTCTGTAGCCCTTTGTGACAGTATAGACATTGAGCTGTCATTTACATTCAGCAGACACATACACTCGGGATGGATAGATAGTCGACTGGATGGATGACCCGAGTCATGGCAACAGCGAAGCTATTTGGAAAACAAAAAGCTGTTTTTTTTTTGTTTTTTTTCTGGAAATGGAAATAAATTGATGATGCTAGCTTGGTTCTGACAGATTGCAATGAGTATAATGATGTGCATAGACTATCAAGCACCCCCCCTGACTTCCTGTGACTTGCCCCCTTTTCCACCCATCAACCTTTTTGAATGACAGCATTCACATTAGTGTAACTGTAAAGTGATTGTATCTGTTGTTCAGGAAATGAAAATCAAGTATTTGACCTTTGCAACTTCACAAGTGGTTTAGTGTTACGCTGTGGTGGCCTTCAGACTGATGGTGCAGCAGCATCCTTGCATGCCAGCACAGCCTTCCTTATTTTTTAAATTGTTAAGCCTTCATATCAAGTCTAAACAGCTTTAATGTATTCTGTTCATAGAATAGCTGAAATTTGCATGAATTTATCAGGCTTCAAGCCAGGCTGCCTGCTCTTAGTGCTTCATTGCGTGAAGTGTGTAAAATGTACACGTGAACACACATCAGCAGCCCCATGTCTGCTGCTTTGACATAAAACTGTGCTTTGGCAAGGCCAAATGAGAAGATAGTGAAATCGATTTCCACATTGTATTTCACACCCTTTCATCAGGCCCAGCCCTCGTGGCTGGAGCGCTTGTGATTTCAAAAGCACTTAACATACGCCAGCCCCTTTGTTCAAGAAGCAAACTACTTCTGAGGAGACATCAATGCAAATAAAACCAACTAGCAGAGCGAAGGGAAACTCGAGCTGAAGAACAACCAAATTACCCGTAGTTAATACGTCTTCATTACAATTTCTCCCTCTCTCCCTCTCTCTCCCCAGCATACTAAAGATTCCCAGCGCTAATGATTTTCCGGGTATTAAAGAGGCACCCACTGCTGTCATTCTGGATATGAAACAAGAAAACAGATTATTGTTGAGATCACCCGCTGTGAACACCCAAACGATACTTAAAATATAATGATGTTCTTAACCATACTCATTAAGAGCACAGTGCAGGAAAGAACAATACTCCTCCACCAAAGACAAACAGATTTCAAATTAGGGCATAAAGAGGAGAGGCAAACGGTTTGGAAAAAATAGTGAGGATGTAAACAAAGCAGACACTCAATTGATATTCTGTTCCCACATACATGGATTAGTGTACACATGCAGTGGTTTAAAGTTACCAAACATGTTGCCGTTGGTTATTGGTGTAAACGCTGCATCTTTTGCATTTTTCTTGAATAGTTAGCACATGACGGTAAAATATAACCCTGCACTGTAACTTGCTGAAACAAATGGTGATTATTTTCACAATCCGTATGTTGTTGATGCCAAGCACAACAAATCATAATGATAATTATCGTTCCCCTACTGTTCTTCACTTCAAGCAACTTCTGTATATGTACTGTGTATTAGAATAAATCTGTGATGTTTTTACTGCTGAAATAATTGGGAGCATAGGGTGAGAAAAAAAAGTAGCAGTTGAGAGCATTTTGTTTAGTAGATGGCGTGTAATAACACTGTTTTTCTATCAGTTTACAGCTCACAGCTTGACAGGAAGTCTGTTTGTGCAAGTTACCAATGAATAACGAAAGCCTAATTTTCACTACATAGGAGAGCGATTCAAATGTTGGCCAATAAACAGACAGTATAGGAAGCCCGGTGCTCCATAGCTCAACCCTTGTCATGCCGTACTTTACTGAATAGGACAACTAGGGACACAGTGGGATTGTTCGGTCCTCGCCAAGCCAGAACGATTCTTTGTCAGCCAGGCATAAATAACATAGTGTTGATTGTTCTGTCAAAGTTAATCTGACAGCTCGGGGAAGCAGTCATTTATCTAATGACAGAGTTTCTATGACGACAATCGATCCTCCTGCAGCCGGGGGTGCGTGTGTGGTGGTGGTGGTGAGAGGGGTGCCCAACATTTAGGTGAACACAGTGAAACACATTCAGGACCAGGGCACAGGCATGCTTTGTGCTGATGTGCAGCTTTGTCCGTAACGGTATTAATTTAATACATTCATAAGATACCACAAAGTTTGAGTTCATTCTTTGGTCCAATGGTCCAATATTTGACATTTTTGACAGATTACCAAAAGCTAATAACTTTGACACAATAACAATACCACAGATTTTTGTAATTACATCATCATACCCGACTGTATAGTTTCCACAAGGGCAGTTTAACTGTTATACTAAGATACAATTTCCTATCCAACACTGTGTGGATTCTTTGAGGAAATTAAGACTAATTACTTCAATTCAAGTGGAGAAAATGTATCCTGGCATACCATTGTCAAATATCTAAATGTTTGCCATTTTCAATTTCATTTTAAAACAGGTGGATTTTTTAAAGTGTCTCTGTAAAATGCTTTCACACTGTGGCAACAAGGACAAATACTTCATGAACTAAACCGTCACTCACAAGCTTTTAGTGATGTACAGAAAGTTAATAATAAAAAACAGACTTTTGAAAATGATTAAAATAAGATTTGTATTTTTATTTTGTAAGTCTGAGAAATACATTTTATTTTGTTAACAATAGCTATATTCAACATTTTCTGAATTATTGCCTTGTGTTTCCATCACCAAAGTTTTACAAGTCATTTTTCCTTTCCCTTGATATAGTCCTTTCTGCGTCGTTCTCTTTTGACTTTTTCTTCTAACTGAGGCCACTCTGAAAATTAAATACTTGTGATTATGTAAATAGTGAAACAAAATGAAAGGTCACATTTTTGCAGTTTAGGGAGGTTGTGTGTTGTGTGCTGCTGGAGTGAGTAAATGCAGGATTAGTTAAGAAGCTCACATTATATGTTAAGTACTCGTTTGTAAATGGAGTCAGTAATATCTCCACTCTTGGACTCTCCAAAACCCTTTTGTCATTCTCGCTGTTATGTTCTTGATGCACCAACCGGGTCACCGTTATGGCTGCCATCTGACCCTGATACATCATTACAATGGCTTTGGGTTTTTAAGTAGTGAAGACCAGGTGAAGAAAATGTGTGCTTCAATGCTTCTGTTGTCAAACAGTTGCATTTGATATAAATTCCTATTTTCCTTGATACTCACTTGGAATTATTGCTCGTTCCCAGAGAAAATGAATAACTGCTAGAGGAGGTACACCAGCCTGTATGATGATATACATCCCTCATAATAATAATGCTTTGCTATTGTAAGAATGCTGAATATTGTCAAATGTATTTTGGATTATAATAAATTGAAGGACTGATGACCCAGTAGCTATAGGTAATAGCTAGCAGCAGAGAAAATAAAATATCTTTTTGACAGAAGTCTGTTTGCATCTGCTCAGCTCTGTCACTACTTTAAACATCCTATTAATATGAGGAACAATCTACATCCATTTAAATTCGAAAAGTGCACCATTGTTGCAGTTTGTTTCTTTTCTTTATGAAATGAGAAAATTAAGAAAGACTTGTTATCTGTGTCTGCTTTAGCTAATGTCCAAGTGTCCTGATACCTTGAAAGAATGTCTCAAATGGGTAGAAAAAGAGGAGGGTTGAAAAAAACAGACCAAGACAGAACCTTGACAAATATCATCCATAACATTAAAATGCCCCCTATTGTCATTACGGACAGAAAGATTAAATTCATCTCATCAGACGTAAGTATGACAGGTGCCTCAATAGGCTGATGCCAAGCGGCAAGCCAAGAAGATTAGCAGGGCACTGATATCATTATTTCCGCCTATCAGGGATTCAGCAGGGAGGCAATTGTAATTTCTAGGCTTATTAGTCCACACTCGGAGGAGAGAAAGCCCACTGATAAAGCCGACTGTGACAGTCGGGCATTCCAGCAGCAAGTGCTGTCACTGTGACACTGACCAAATGCCAGTTGTGCCTCTGTCCCTGTAATCCTGCCTAATGGAGGTTAACACACAATACAAAGAGGTTCTCATCAATGATCACAACAATCCACACATTTACATTTTTAAGTTATAAGAGCAGTCACAGAGAAAATACAAAATTAGAGAGGCGGTAACTTGTGGAACTGAAGAGGAGCGGGGCGGGGGCGGGGGGAGGAATTTATTGGGTGCATGCAGAGATGCAAGCACACACATAGACAGTATATTTTAAAGTTGTGTGGAGAAGTGGAGCAGCAATCTTGAGGGTAGCAGGCTGGCAGATCCTCTTGGCAATTTGAGACATCTGCCTCTCCTGGGCAGCGTGTGCCAGCGCCAGCCCCCGGAGAGACCCTGCTCCCCGCACACCAGCCCAGAAGTGTTTGTCGAGCCTAATAAATATTGCACAGCGCTTCCTCTTAATCTCATTAATGTTTGTGCATGTCTGTTGGTGGCTGTAGAAATAAACAAGGGATGAGCATTAAGCCCTTTAAAAAAAAACGGCCTCATAGACTCCACCGGCCTCCTCACTAGATGGACAACTTTGGCCGGCGTCCTTTAAGCCAGCGAGACGCAGAGCAACTGAAATACTTAAAGCACACAAGCGTTACTATCTGTTCCCAAACTCTGCATTTTGATTTGTCTCTGCAAATCGCAGCATAGGGGGTTGTCATATTTGGGCCAGATGAAGATATCTGCGTCTTTGTTTGGCAACATGTCTCCTTAATTATGCCTAATTTGTAGACCAAATAGGCGCTTATCACTCCCACTGTCTGTGACAGCTTAATATTCACTAACCTCAGTGTGGGTGTGTGAAAGGAATGAGCCGGGAGCGTGACCGGGACCTTAATATGATTTGTGTGTTTTGGTGTCATGGTTTAACAGTTTTATAAGGCAGCCCGGTGATAAGTATCATGTTATTAGGGAGTTACATATTTGACTTTATTTTCCTCAAAGGAAAGCCTCAGTGTGACCAATTGTATTACAATAATTACATTGATCACGGTCTCGGGAGGATGGGGAAGGTCATTTGTATTGCTGACAGTTCTTTAATATTATCATTTTATGCAACGTAGACTCACAAAATCATCTTTAGAAAAGGGTATTGGCTGAAAAATAGAAGCAAACTAAAGGGTTTTAAGCACCTTCCTCAAACTATAAACGGTCAGTGTAGTATGTGTGATGACAAATAGTCAAATGGGACCAGTGATTGCTGTAAAAATCATCAGCATTTTCTTTCTCTCCCTTGATACATTCCTTCATTCTCCACCATTGCTAGTGAGATTTTGTGTGTGTGTGTGTGTGTGTGTGTGTGTGTGTGTGTGTGTGTGTGTGTGTGTGTGTGTGTGTGTGTGTGTGTGTGTGTGTGTGTGTGTGTGTGTGTGTGTGTGTGTGTGTGGAACATAAGGAGGAGGGTATGAGAATGGAAGCAGAGGTGGGCGGGAGGGCCCTGATGGCCCTGCAATGAAATCTGCCTGAGTTTGCCTCTACCAGCTGCAATTATCATTAAGCCTCCAATGGAACTGGTCCACTCCAGAGACACCTAAAAGCCGCCGTAGACCCACACATAATATTGTATTAAATGGGACCAAAAAAATCAATACACAATGCAAATGAAAAGCAGGGGAGTAGGATCCACTCAGTATGCATATTTCCTGTCAAGTACACTTTCTGACCTGCTGAGCACCATTCGTGGTGGAACTCAGTACTTTTGAAAATTACTGATGATCTCTTGTTATGAGCCCCTATCTGCCTGCCTGCCACTATTTGTGATACGCTTGTCGAGCCGTGTGTGGTGAAAACCCGCTCGCTTCCTCGCTGAATTAAAAGAGTTTGTCCATGAACTGAGGAGAATGTGCCGCTTATGTCCTTTTAGTACATAGTAAATGGAAATGTTGATAAATAGCTCCTCCTGTGAAGCACTTGTTTTGTGGCGGCTGTGTGCGACGCACAACGGCACAGGAGAGCTAATTATGAGAAGGATGAACCGGGGTGAGGAGCAGGGTGGGCAGCTACTTATTTTTCCGCCTGCCTTTCCGTTGTGTGCAGATACAATTTCTGCAATGTAAACATTTGTATTGCATTCGTGCTTCTATTACTTGTGCGTATATGTGTGCATCTTTGGATGGTGCATACAGTACATGGAAGACATACTCAAGCAGGAGGCGGAAGACTCTGAATGCGTGTGCTCCGTTAGTGCAAACAGATAAGTGCTTATCATATACCTGTAGCCAGGAGGCCACATCCAATATGGCCATGCAATTCCTCCAAGCCCACTTCCCCTGCTTGAATTTGCAATCTTAACTGGTAGGCTGGTTCCATCTATTGTGAACAGGGTTTTCAAGGCATTCATACTGTCCTGCTGAAGCTATTTTTTCTTTCTCTCTCTGTGTCTCAGGCGCATTCACATTTTATACAAGACACTTTTTGGCGGGAGTTACAGAAATTATTCTTTTTTTTATTATTCTTAGATATTAGAATTTGATATTGCACAGCACACATATTATAATTGTTTCTGATGCAATAATATTATTTGGTATTTGTATTAAAAATCGCAAACTTGGAGCAATAACCTAAAACCTGCATTACAGTTATCTGACTAGCTACTGTGAATGCAACGTGTTTTATGTTGTTATATTGTGTTGTATTGAACCTATTTCAGTGTTTTATGACAAATATTAAGTTCCTTACAAAAGTCAATTTCACAATTAAGGTGTCCCACTTTTAAAACATATCTTGCATTCATTTTAATATTTACATTATTTGAGTTCTAATTTGTTTTTATTTTTGACCAAATACCTCACTATCAATATCGTGATGATATTTTAAGTGTTGATTTTTATGTTAAGTGTGTTTTGTGTTTGATAAAAATACATTGTCAATGTGGATATAATGACGAAGTGGGTAAAGCCAGATAATTAATGAATGGATGGATGGATAGATGGATGGATGGATGGATGGATGGATGGATGGATGGATGGATGGATGGATGGATGGATGGATGGATGGATGGATGGATGGATGGATGGATGGATGGATGGATGGATGGATGGATGGATGGATGGATGGATGGATGGATGGATGGATGGATGGATGGATGGATGGATGGATAGATGGATGGATGGATGGATGGATGGATGGATGGATGGATGGATGGATAGGATAGATAGATAGATAGATAGATAGATAGATAGACAGACAGACAGACAGACAGACAGACAGACAGACAGACAGACAGACAGACAGATAGATAGATAGATAGATAGATAGATAGATAGATAGATAGATAGATAGATAGATAGATAGATAGATAGATAGATAGATAGATAGATAGATAAGTCCCACTTACTGATGTGCTCTCTCATTTTATGAATCTCTCTCTTCTGCTTTCTTTCTCACAATTTCCTTTTTTTTCAACTGCACCTCAGCAGTGGAGGACATTTTGTTGAATTTGTTTTAGGTCGATGGTTATGATGTGAACTCATTATGAGAAAGGTCAGAGCCATACATAAATGTATACTAGGCTAGCACAAGCGTGGCCCGTCTCAGAGAAGGATCTCAGGATACTTAAAGGACCTCACCCTGGGAAGAATGAAGGGCAGACCTCACAAGAGGTTCACAGGAGCTGACTGACTGTCTCAACCAGTCAGCCAATCCCCTGTCTCACTTCATTGATTATTCACACTTCCCAGACCGCACTGGAGATACTCCACGGGGAAAGGGGCGAAGAAGAAGCAGGGCTTTCTATGTTGTCATGTCTAAATAATGATGTTGGAGCCACGAACAGGGGTGCCCACTATTCCCCTTGGACGTTTGGTTCATGGCCTGTCGCATCTCTGGTTAAGGCTTCTGTCTCTAATGACCCGTGTCAAAGACGAACCCGCGCTGCTGTAATGACATATCATACCTCATCACTTAGACCCCACAGTGACAATTATAATCATATATATGTAGCTTTTGCTGCTGGATCGGGCCACTGTTATGACAAATTGATATGGTGATGAGCAACGAGGAGGTAGAAGAAGGAGCGGAAGAGACGAGGACAATAGCAGGGGAATATGTCCGAACACAGAGCACAGAAATGACTGAAGACACCTAGTGAGGAATTGCAGTATCAGTGTTCCCTTACACAGGGTTTCATTCTTCAAGCAAGTTATTGTTCATTCACCCCATTGCCCCTTAAAGAGTCATATCCTGCCCTGTTTGGCTAAAGAACACTCTCTGTCTGTATGGGCCCTGTCACTCCCCTCTTGTTTCTTACAATGGGGGGTTTTAAGCTGCCACACTAAATGTGTAAAACCCTTCCCTCTCTGATGGGGCAAGGGCAAGGACCACCAGCATATTTGGCCCCGCTGCCCCATGATGCACCCAAAACAAAAGTGCATTGAGAGCTCCCCAGTTTTTGTTCCTCGACCTCGGGGTACCAACACCCACCAGACACTGGACTCACTTCCTGTGCTGCACTTTGCCGTACACTTATTACCCTGTTCTGACAATAACATGTCCTTCAAGCCCCAAGATGGATGTTTGCTGAATGAGTTAACCTTGTGTACATTTGACAGTAGCTATTGGTGGTCCATCTCTTTGAGGCTGACTTGGCACAAAGGGGCTTTTTGCTCATGGATTTTCTGGTTCTTTTCCTTGTGTTCTTCTTGTTGTCCTTTGTTCCCTGCTTTCCCATCTCCTTTCCTAAGAAAAAGAAGTACCCTTAAGGGCAAGCTTTTCAATTCAACATCATTTTATTCCATTTACTACACAATTTTTATACTTCCACAATATCTCCCTCCAGTCCCAGCCCCCGTTTCTCCAACCTCGGCCCAGCCTCCATGCCCCAGCCTTGCCTGTCCTGCAGCAGATTTAGCTTTTGTTGGCTCGTGTTAATAGGATTAAAATGGGTTACTAGCTCAATCACAGAGAGCTTCAAACCATCCCTAAATGTAAGTATCTCATGGGGGTTGGGGCCATTGTGGTTCTGTCTTTCCCCCCTCTGGCAGCCCTCCTGTTCGCAGGAAAAACACCAGGCCTGATGGGGGTGGCAAAGGTTTGGCCTCCAGGAAAATCCTCCGGATTATGTCAGCACTCATTACAATGTACACAAAGACCACAGGATCAGTAGGAGCACAAACAGAGCAGTTAAGTCAAATAGGGTGGGCCAAGGGATTCTCTGCTTCCACCCTGACATTGATTAGCCTTTGTGCTCCGCGGCCCCCACATTCAGGCTCCAGCCGCTGGGTTACCGACAGGCAACGTCTAAAGTTAGTGCTGCACTCACTGTCCTACTGACTAGAATCTCTGTTTTGAGGGTTGGTTTTACATCTCAGTTTGTAATATGACCTGTTACCATGATTTAGGCTGATATTTCATACAAAGCTACAGATTTTTATCAACCATACAAACATATAAAATCAATTCAGCCTTGGCAGGGTGGATATGATGGGACTGATGCACTGTGCCCAGCGCCCATGCATAATTAGACAGCGGATGAGAATAGTACAGGATCTATTGTGATAATGTGAGGTCACATCACTCTTCAACATCCATGATAATAACCATGTCCAATGAAGTTGGATCCATTAGGCATGCTGAAGTGTCCAGTACCACATTCACACAGCTCTGAGACTCACACATACACACACATGCATATACCTCAATTTGCATAGTGCTTCAGCAAAAGTGAAAACAGATAATTAAAAAATAAATTATAGAAAAAGGTAAACAGGATTAGTATTCTGGGTGTCATTAAAACACCCCAGATGCATCCTGGGTGGAGCGTGTACGTGCCAGTGTCACCCTCCAAGGTTGGAAACATGAGGATCTGGCCAGCGATTGATGTTAGTGTTCATTTGAAGGGGCACTCAGGGGCACCGTTGCACCGTTGCACCGTTGCACCCCACGTTCAGCACACTTTTTCACAGGTGATGATCACACACTCATCCATTCACACAGACACACACACACAAACGCTTTCATTAATAAATGCATGCCCTTGTGTTAAGCTATGCAAAATGGCCATGCTACAATTCACTAGTGCTCGTCCGTGGTAAAAAAAAAAAAAGAGCTGATGTGCCTGCATTGGTTGTGTTTGTCCACTGCAGTGATGTTACAAATTATGCACCGAAGCTGATTCTACAAAAAAAAAAAAAAATCATTTATTTTACTGACCAGCAAATATAATACAGTTTTCACGTTGAACCCATTGTAGAGATGTTGCATTGGCAATATGTCCAGCCTGAACAGCGGGAGGCGAATGAAGGGATTTTGTTTCCATTTCTGCTGCATCAGGTTAGAAAACAATGCACTTGCTCTACACATAGAGTACACAGTGATTCCTGGTAAAGTAGCTTCTCAGTGAAGATTGCAGAGGTCCTTTAAGAATATTACAGCCATATGGGTCTTCCCTCCACACATATCTGTTTATTTATTTACCTAGATTAGATCATAAAATCATGAAATTACCCTAAAATTGCTTTTTCGAGAATGTGCACAGCGTATAGATATATATATATTTTGCCCCTATCCTCTCCTGTCAGCGTATTCATAAATGTTGCTGGAAAATTTCTTATTTTAGCAATCCTCCAGATAGCCAGAGCCCATTTCCATAGCTTTAAATAATGTCAATCTGGGCAAACCCTGGATTGAAGCCCCTGAGCCGGAAGGCACAATTTCTCCTTTGCCTACAGTCTGATAATTTTCGGAGCTATTGGCAACTTGGGAATTTTGCAGCCTTATCACTCGGGCTCAGGGAAGTTCACTGCCACTAATCGGTGCAGGGATCACTCATTCAAGGATTGCATGATCATGTTTTTTTTCCAGGGCAGTGACAGCTGCTGTCTGCACCGGGGCATTAGCAATGCAGATGAACCCGCCTAATAGGTTAATGCGTAACACACGAAAATTAGGTTTAATCCCCAAGCGAAATAATCTAACATTTTAAAATTCCTTGATGTGGGAATAGAGACATTGCCTGTGACTCAATTAGGTGCAATGCGGATCAAAGCAAATTTACCTAGAGCATGTGCCCCAAATCCCCGGCACACAGGCGTATGTATGTGTGTGAAAGTGTGTGTGCATGTGACAGTGAGGGATGTGGCAGTGTGCCTGTCCTCATAATGCTGCAGGCAAACCCAGAGCGGCAATAACATCACCATGACAGGACCTCTGCCCGCTTATTTATTCCCTTTACTTACCTTACTACTCAAATAATGTCAATGCACAGAAGCACATGGACGTATACACCCCTTACACACACACACACACACACACACACACACACACACACACACACACACACACACACACACACACACACACACACACACACACGCACATCTGACAATGAATAGCCTCAGCCGCAGAACCTGCAGAGAGGGGATAACTGAGACGGTGGGAGCAGCCTCCATCACAGCAGCAGTGTTTTCACCCTAATTGGAACTAAGTACCAGACACATGTGGGAGCAAATATATGTGGCGATTCATATGCATGTGGTCAGACTGGGATATGTTTGGTATTCAAATCTAAATTGAATGGGGGGTTGACTGAATCCATTCTAAATGTAGCACTAATGTTGTATTCTATCCTGCATCATGCCCCATGATTACTATTAATAAACTCCTGCCATGTGTACATAGGGAGACCTTATACGCTGCCCTGTAATGGAAATAGAGCTTCGGGGGTTTATATGTGCAAGTGTGTGCCTGTATGTGTGTGTATCATTAGCAAGGTGCAGCTGGCCATTAGGGTCCTGGGCTGGGTGTTGTTTTGCTCTTCTCCTAACTGTAGTCCTGCCGGTTATTCTCTAATATGTCACTCTGACCACCGGCACTTTGTTAAAGGACAAAAACATTTCCTCATTGCCTCTTACACAAGTGTGTGTGAGTGAGGTCGAAACTGATTTTTCAAAGCAGGTAGCGAGTAATGAAAAACACCCTCTAAGCCTTCACGAATTGGCAATCGAGGGAGAGGAGTGAAGACTTCAGAAATAAGCACTGTTTGGGGATAGGGAAGCGTCAAAATGCACCAATTACTATCCCCAGACAGTTACCCCTCTAAAACAGCACACACACTGAAATCAATGAGGACACAAACTGAACAATCAGCTGCAACTAGCTATCAACAATGGAGTGGAATATGCAAAAATGCCAATTAAATGTGTTAGCATACACACAGGGTTTTTTTGTATGATATCCCAACATCTGTGGCATTAGCCATGGCTCTCTTTATGTAAAATAGAGACAGGGAAATGAATACGCAATCTACCACTGTGTTTTCATCATTAGTGCGCTCCGACTCACGGCTCTGCTGCCATCCACGCCGCCTGAGTGGGGAGCGAGAGGAACATTTGTGTGCCCTCGCTTGCCAAATTAATTCTTGTCTTGACATCTTAATTCTCAGTTCTTGTGTGTGGTCAAATCAGCCTACTATAGAAAAGCAATCAAGCAATTATTCTCAAATTATATTTGCCCAACACACACTGATTGGTTATTCTTTTCTTATTGAGTAAGCTCATTAATTCTGAGCAGCTTGCTTGTTATGCCTCTGCCATTACTCCTTTCCCCTCTCATCCCCTCTCTCCCTCTCCCTCTCTCTCAGTCTCTCTCACCCCCTGCTCCTCATCATGTACACTCACTCCCAGCTCTCACTCCCCCCCCCCACCACCACCACCACCACCAACTCACACTCCTCTTTCCTCCTCTCTCCAGCAGATGCACCCTATCTTCCAGCCGCAGCCCGCTGATGTTTTGGAGATGACATACACTACAAAAAGCCCCATGATCTGTGGCATTGTCTAGTCGGCCAATTACTATTCCCATCTCTGATTAACTTTGATGTGGAACCTAATGAGATAAGGCAGCTTATCAAGGCAGCAGCTGATAGTGGTCTCATTTATTCCTGTGCCTGCACAGCACCCAAGCAAGTGACAAAAAAACTAATGAGGAGGAGTTGCACGTAAACTCAGGTCCGAGAGAAGTGTGAAATTGTTCATCTGCAGTTCATCATCGTCTCCCGCCTGAAATGGCCTCGTGCAGACACACTCCACATAACAGCACTGAGGCTCACCGGAGAACAAGAGCCACCAAGTTCCTCTGTGTCTGACGCACTCTGTCTCTCCTCCTTCTTCTATCTTCTTTCAGTTCCTTTCCCCTCTAATGGTGCAGCTAATTGCTCAGGTTGCTTACTTGTGAGGAATGCAGAAGTGTCTGTACAAAGCTATTCTCTTTGCTGGATTTCCAAGAGGTGAAACCTTCATTTTTCTCTCCTGCCATCTGTGGTCTGTTTATTTTAATTTTCTCGTGTGTGCCAGCGAGCGAATGTTTTTTTTTTTTTTCTCACACACAGAAAAAATTGGACTAGAAACAATAATTCAGCAACAACTCAGGAACACACACTGTTCCTGATTGGATTTCTCATTTCATATTTTTCAGTTGTTTTTCAAATTTATTGTGTTCAAATTATATGTTTTTGAAATTTGAATGAAATGTTAGACAGTGTCACTAACACTGAATTATTGATGGCCATAAAATAAAAATGTTCACATTGCATCAATTGTAATAAATAGTTGTCAGCTGAAAAAGGGTATAAATAGTCTCTTCTTCTTATTAAAATTGAAATATGGTAGCTTTCTGCGCCCCCGCAAAGCAGTGTAATAATTATTGTTCTTTAAAAGAGTTGTTCTTATCAGCAATACCATTACATGGTAATGAAACAGTTCTTTTAAATAATACTTTGGTTGTGAAGCAGCAGCACATTCTTGTAATGTGGTTGACGAAGAAGGGGGAGAAAAAAAATAGCCTGAAGTGAATTGAACTGCGAATTCTCCTGCACGGACTGTGTGTAGAGAGGCAGGAAGTGTGTGCCTTTTGATTTGGAGTATAAAAGTAAATAATATTTGTACATCTAACACATACTCGAAGTGAATGAGCAGCCCCTGAATGTGTTTCTATGAGCAAGTGGAGAGCTCTACAGACTTTAAAGCCGGAGCCCAATTAAGCCTCGCCTCATCGGGAGAGGGAGAGGAGCTGAAAGCTGAATACATAAGATAATGCAGCCGCACTAAAGCAGGCAGCTCGCTCAGTGTAAAATTAGAGAGGGAAGGGAAAATCTTGATAAAGGGAGAAGAAAAAGCAGGGACAGACAGTAGGGGAAAGAGGAGGAAAGGAAGTTCCTTTAGGCCAATTTCCTTTGAAACTGTTTAACCAAATACAGCTATTCATATTCAACACAATTAATAGTGTCTCTTTCTTGTTCAGACGGCACATCATAACGGGCAGAGGGGAAGAGAGAAGAGGATTTCTTTCTCCTTCCAAATTGTAGCCAATTTAAGGACAAAGCGGTACCCTCTAGTTCCCCAGAATAGGAGTCGCACTCATAAAGGAAGACTGACAGTCGACATCCAAATCTCATTCAAGGACGCAATTTCCAAATGCTAATCATAATCTGCAGATGTTGGCTACTGATACATCCATTTATTTATTTATTTTGGAAGCTTGTCTGTGCCCACTTGGACAGCCTGTGAAATTTGAAACAAAGAGGGAAAATCCCTTCTTTCTGAGGCATGTTGAACAGTGCGCGAGACCAGCCTCAGCATGGACATCTGCACC
Source organism: Brachyistius frenatus (assembly GCF_029030835.1). Classification (NCBI taxonomy): domain Eukaryota; kingdom Metazoa; phylum Chordata; class Actinopteri; family Embiotocidae; genus Brachyistius; species Brachyistius frenatus. The sequence goes on along the minus strand of NW_027210819.1, from coordinate 224,289 downwards.
GTCTTCAGATGGTGTGTGTCAGCAAACACACGAAAACAACAGTCGTGCACGCACACACAGATTCCCAGTAAGGCACGAACACAGAGGGAAACACACACACACACACACACACACACACACACACACACACACACACACACACACACACACACACACACACACACACACACACACACACACACACACACACACACACACACACACACACACACACACACACATCTATTTCCTCTTTTTTTTTTTTTCTCTCCCTCTCCCTTTCTCTCCGGGTCGTTTTAGAGTACCTCAGATGTGTCATCAGACATTGGTTTCCATCTGAACCTGAGGGAAAAAAGAAATACTTGACAGAAAGGTATATAAAAAGAGGACACTCTGAATTTTTGACATTCTTTGCACAGCTGCTTCAAAATGAGTAGGATGGAGAGGCAAGGAAAAGCAACTCCAAGATGCGTTTTTGTTTACTTGCTGCCTTTTCTCCCTTTCCTCTTTCAGGAAGATGGAGGCTAGCACGAGGCCACAACTCACTCATCCTTGAATAGAGGGACTCAGTTCAGAGCCGTGAAAGAGAAATAGGCATGGCTAAATGAATTCGGGGATCTGTTCTATTCAGACAAACTCAAAAAGGATAACCCCTTTTTTTTTTTCCATTTTTATACCAAATGCAAGGTGAACCTCAGCTCAGCTTGTCAGTTAGGTGACATTAAATATGCTGCTTTATTTAAAAGGTATAAATAGATACAGTTATAACTGCAGCTGCAAACTAATAATTAGATTTATTCACCTCAGAACAGATAGTGTTGATTCACTTGTGTTTTCATGTTTGTGCTCATCATTCATTTGGTTCGATATATTGATAATTGTGCAAAATTAATAAGGCATTACAAAATATTTACTTCTATTCAGCCACATTCTATTTCATATTATATTTCAAATACAGACGACACACTTAAAGTAAATGCTTCAAGGGTTTTATGAGAACACGTTGATTGCCTATGTAATAATTAATATTCCTACTTCTTTACATGTGATCTGTCCTGCGATGGCTGCTGATGTCATGCGGCTCATTCTGGCTCCGTGGGGGTTAATACTTGACTACAAAAGCCATTGATTGAGGTGCCACTAGAGAGATGAGTATTCTGTTGCTATTTGTAATATTTCATGGTGGCTTGGAGCTGCTGTATAGATGCTTGTTTTCCTTTGAAGACTGCTTCTGGACGTTTACAGAGCCACCGTTGGCTCCTGGCTCTCTTTGTTGATTTTGCCCCCCCCCCCTCCCCCCACCACCACCACCACCACCAAAAGCAATCCTCCCAGCTGATAGCATGCCAGGTTCTGTTTGAAACAATCAGCACTCGTGCCCCTCTCAAGCATGCCAGGCCAATCAGAATGCAAGGGAAGACAAACAGAGCTGTGCAGCTGTCCTCCAAACAAAATGAAGCACTTCCGGGGCCAATGAGAAGGACTGGGGCGCTGGACGCTCGCTAAATCAACCATTGTGTTCTCCCAGAAAAACCTTCAGGATCACACAGCACCCAATTGTGGGCCGAGTGACACACCCACTATCCATACCTACAAATAACACATTTACTGTACCGTCACCCACCCCAACCTTGTGTCTTCATTCAGTCACTCCCTCCCTCTCCTGTTTGTATTCTTCAGAGGGGAAGAAAAGATTCACCCTACTATAAATGGATGCAATGGCTTCAGTACTCCCACCCACCTTTGCTCCAGTCAGCAGCAGACTCTCAGCGAGGCAGACTCTGCATGTCTAGCCGCCAAAGCACTCCACATGCCACAGCAGTCTGACTGGGTGCTGAAAGCGGGTCTGCATTTTAATATTCAGTGCACCAATTCATTAGCATTCTATTCCAGCCTACAATAGAGACTGGAGAGGCTCTGACCCTGCAGTTCCCCCGATCAAGGTCAGTAACTAAGAAAATAAAATCTGAATCGCATCCTGCCACACAATTGGATTCCCAGTCCTGCCATATCCCCACTTAAGAAAATAAAATTACCCAGCATTCACTGTGTTCTTAATAGAGGCACTCTCGAATGAAAAGACAGTGCTTCAAAAGTAAAAATTATTATTTTGATCTTACAATATGAAAGGCAAATTCATCTTTATGACAAGCATTTCTCCAAGTACTTCTATCATCAGTGACCCTTGTAAATTATGGATTTGTCAAAGTTTTTTTTATTTCTTTTATTTAGGCTCCGCCATGCCCGTGCACACAAATACGCTCACACCGGGGGGCTGTTAAGGCACTCACAAAACCTCCATGAGTTTTGTAGTTCACCCCAGCAGCTTTACAACTCATGCCAACTATGCGGTGCACTGTCTGTGAAAGGTCACTCGTACTATTTACATCCCTGCACATATGGACGCACACAGAGTCAAGAGAATAAATCTAGCCGGGCAGTCGATTATATGATTGGGTGCCGTGACAAAGGGTGAGCATGTTGTTAACACGTTCCCTGTCAGTAGAGGGGCTGTATGTGGGCAGACACAAAGCCTCATTAAAATACATACAGAGCTGGTGCTGCTCCGGTGGGTGGGAAAGATGCTCCATCAAGATGTCGTTACAACAAGGCTATCTCCACCCACTGGCATGTATCTCCCTCACACTGTCCTCCCCCATGCCTGGACAGCACAATGGCAGGCTCCTTTATAACCAGTGTGGGCCATTCCCTCCATTCCCCGTGAGGTCAGAGCCTAATCCTCAGGGAGTTCTCGCATTGTGTTTCAGCGAACTGGGGTCAAACTGTTTGAAACGAGGGGGTTTAGTTAAACATCTATTAAGCGGGCCCAGTGTGTTGGGGTGCGCTTGATTTATGTGCGAAGCTGTTGTGCTCAGCTGTCCCGATGCTCAGCAGCATGTTGGGCTGCATGTTCCACAAGTCCTGTATGTGTCACTGCGAACAAAAACATCTCATGGTATATGCCATCTGAGATAATATAAGCTGACCTGACGTTCACCGCAACACATGTCCACATGCACATGTGTTTTCCACAAGGAGAGAGTAAATATGTCAGGGATGTTTGTGTGCGTGTCATCTTCTTTGCCACTGAGAGGCGCTGTGCCGGTCAAAACAGGGAGGAAAACAAAATTAAAGAATAAAAGTTGAAAGTGTTGCTGTGTTGTCAGCGGAGCCATGTAGGCCAACTGCCCTGTTAGTGAGGCTGACATTCAAAGAGAGTTGGGATGCCGACAACAATCCCACAGCCTCCTGCTGCGAGAAGACATTTCGCATGGTGGCCAAGTGCTTTGATACTGTTCTTGTGATCCTCACTGCTGTGGCTTTGACAAAACACACACACACACACACACACACACACACACACACACACACACACACACACACACACACACACACACACACACACACACACACACACACACACACACACACACACAGCCCAGGCCATCACCATTATATACCATTTGAACACAGGGCTTTTTTATATATTCCAGAATTTTCCATTATTATTGTCATGAAATCAGCCTCCTTCAGCTGAGCATTAAACCGCTGTTGGTTTGAAAATGTGTCTTGTTTGTCTCTTATTTGTCATCTAACCACCCGTGTTTGGTTTCATCACTCGTGTGTCTATTTCTGAAAAAAACTAAACATTTTAAAATAATGTAGAAAATGTAATATTTTTTTATTGAAAGTGCCCTCCTGCCATAAACAAAGAGTAAATAATTAAATGTGGCACTGTCCTCATGCTACCAATTAATAGCAAGACTGTCTCTATATTAGCAAAATGGGACTGCTAGCAACAAGCAGTAATGCAGGTTACTGAATATACAACCCACTTTCAAGACTAAAGGCAAACAAGCTCCACTAATTACTGAGGCTCTGCAGTCATTTTTCTGAGCAAGGGTTACTGAATGGTTGCCTATTACTTCACTCTCCCTGAACCAAATGCTTAAGATAATGACCAGTTACTAATTGGTGCTTATACCTTATATCAGTTTGTGCAGAATATAATTGCAGCTATTATGGTACTAAATAATCATTGGAATTAGCATCTTTTAGCAAAAAAAAAAAAGTACTAAATAACAGTATGGAGCATTTTGCAGGAAGAGGTCTTAGTGTGGCTGCACCACCGGTTGATTCATCATTAACGAGAGCGTTCGGGGCAGAGAGGATGCTTTCCTATCATATTGTGGTGTCAGTGCATCTTCTGCACCAGCTAATGGAGGCACTGATGTAGCGCTTTCACACTGGTGTGTAGTCTTGTGTGCTTGTGAGTGTGTCTTTGTCAGAAACATGTTCATAATGTGTGGTTGCATGTAGATATTCGCGTGTGCATGTGCTCGGCGTGACGCGAACGGGCAAAGGGAGCGAAGTCTATATTCGATGCTGCTCACGCTCCCCGTGCTTCAGCAGATCCTCCTTTGTGTTGGCCCTTCCGTCAGCTGTTGACTTCCTAAGTGTCTCAGACAGCCGTGTTTCTGTCTGCGCCTCTGTCCACTGCCTTGTCCCGCTCACATTTCTGAAGTCCGCTGACTGCTAATGGCCGTGTCCAGACAAAGAGCCCACTCTGTGGCCACTCTGCAAGGCCAGGCCGGGGGCCAGGGACAACCAGGAGGGGGTGTGGGGGGGACGCAGGCAGGGCTGGGTTTGGGAAAAAGGGAGGGCTGAAGCTGGGAAGCGCACCCGGCACTGCCTGCCTCTCTACACTCGTGTCACGCTTGTGTGACAACCACTCCTCTGTGCTTGTTTGAACTGTCCTTCCCAATTAGCACTAATAAGTCACTCTGTAAGGATGAGCAAGCATAGTGTGCCCAATCACCCCAGTTCACATATGCGTAAACAGATTTGTGCACAAAACACAAACACACACATTCTCTCTGCCCCCTAAGCAGCCCGAGCAAATCCCAGGAGTCCAACCCTGATAATAGACGGAGAAAGCCCAAAACGCATCTCCTTCCTCACAAACAAGTGTCAGTAAAGAGGCAAATTAATGGCAAGTCGTTTGAAGGGTTTGCCGAAGAATGATTTTGCTCTGGCGTCTCACCACCACTGAAGAATTGATTAGATCCCTGCTCAATCAAAGTGCCTGAATCTATAAAGAGCCAAGCAGGCGTGCTCCAGTCCAATTTATTCACAGCATCACTCTAACATAAGAGTCACAGTGAAAGGAGCATCTCTGACAGGTGACAGTGCAACGGCCCAGCTGAAACTCAGCTCCTATCAATAGCACGAAGGCAGGTGTGCTGATACTTCATTACATACTTCATTACATTATCTGCCACTCTTTAACTTTAAATCATCACATTGTTTCACTTATAAACATTATGTTCATAAATTATAAAACACTGAGGAAATAATTTCTGTTATTTAGTTTCATAACACGATGTTCGGTTGTAAGAACAGACATACCGCATGGGGAAGAAAGCTAAAGAACTCTGGAATAATGACTTCACTTGTGTTTTCTCAAAGCAGAGGCTGGAGGACTTAGTCAAGCTCGGCTGTGCTCGGCTGTTTATTGTTGCCTGCTTGTTTATTGTCATGCAGAAAGCAGAGGAGGTATTAAAGGCAGATTTCGCCCTTATTTTAAAATGTGCTGCTGAAGATTAGAGCTCTTGCCAAACACTGTGGAAACACTTAATTGATTTCCTTTGGACTGTTTACCTCTACTGTAGCCCTCCTAGAGCACAGCACTCGCTCACACACACACACACACACACACACATAGAGTACAACCCTGGCCCCATTTACGCCAACACAGGCCTGCCAAGAGTCTCATTAGTATTCACAGCGGTGGCATTTGCCAGCCTGAGCGTTGCCGTGGTGATGCTGCCCACACAAGTGATGATAAATGGTGCTTTCAGCTTCTCTGCCTTCCATAAAGCAGAGCAGGGAGCTGAGGAGTTGCTGGCTAGGACCCAGTTACAGCCACGGCTAGCAAGGCCTCATATCCCCGACGCCGGGCAACTGACGCATGACTACGCAAGCCCAGGGCTGCTTGAAGGCTTTGGGTGCAGGGGAGTGGTGGGTAAGAGGGGCTTGGTGCTGCATGGGTTGTGTGTGTGGGTATGGAGAAAGGAGATTTAGGTTCTGCTGTGTGTGTGTGTGTGTGTGTGTGTGTGTGTGTGTGTGTGTGTGTGTGTGTGTGTGTGTGTGTGTGTGTGTGTGTGTGTGTGTGTGTGTGTGTGTGTGTGTGTGTGTGTGTGTGTGTGTGTGTGTGTGTGTGTGTGTGTGTTGGGAGAGGGCGAGGAGGGGCATGTTGAGAAGAAGTGTGTGCTTGAACTTGTTATTGTTGGCTGAAAAAGTGATGTCAGCTTCACTGTTTCTCGAGTGCGTTTTGTTCCCTGTATTTTCCAGTTATGTGATAATCTGATCAGAAGTTAGTGGCATAAAAAAAGACTTAAAAATTCCCCCAAATTTACTATGATGTTGTTGTGTTGTTTACTCCTCTTCATGTATATTAGAACAACAACCTTGAAAGAAAATAATGATTTAAAAAATTGTGCTGAATGTAATAATTCCCTATAAGCCATGGGAATGCAGTTCATCATATATAAATGAAACATACATTACCTTTACATTTTCTCAAAAGAAGTTCTTTGAAACTCTTTAAAAAAAAATTAAATCATGTTTTGGTTCACACTGGATATACAGGAAAACTCCTTAATATTCATTTTAACAAGATAAGAGCTTTCAAAATAAAAGGGTCCTACACAAAAGTGTCATTTGTTGAGGTATGTAAAATGTTTTGTCATAAAAACAAAATCCTTCAGGAACTTATTGAGTTAAATGCCTCACTGGGGAAAAAAAATTATACTTTCTGTACTACCCTAAAATTAATTTTGTAAAACCATAAAAACGTGCCTGTGGGTAGACAGGCCTGTTTAACACTCACTATGCACTTGAGCAAAAATAACTGATTATTGTGTATAAAATTCTTTTATAAACTATCTACTCAGTATAACAAACATCGTGAAATGATTGTTGATGCCACTGTATTCCTTTTCAGCGCAGGTGTCACAGCGACGGCTGTTTGAGCCTTAAATCAGCGTAGACAAACAGAGGGTTACGGTATCCAGCGACACTCCCCAGAGCCCACACATACAGATGTGAAAGCAATGAGGACGAGAAGGCCACACTGAAATCCTCCTGATCCTTGTTAAACAGAGAAAGATGGGTGTTATTCCCACATTATTGTGCACCGATACGTCGCGCATTAAGGGTCTGGCTGATTTGAAATCACACCATGTCTTATTTAAAAGCAGTGACACCACAGGTGTAAAGAGTCTTTATGTGATGCACACTAGTTCGAGTCTGTTTGTAAAAACTTGCTGAATGAAAACTGAATTAGGTTCATTTCAAATGCTTGATCCGTTTGTGATTGTGTCTTTTCTTTTCTTTTGTTTTTAAGAAAAAAGTCCATTTTAATTATTTAAAAAAAAAAATCTACATTTGTAGAAAATATACCTAAAAACATGCAATATGTTTATCATTTTGATAAAAATTCAGATATACAACTTAAAGACAAGAGATCCAAGAGAAATACTTGATGCATTATTTTAGTGCCGGAACCAAACAATGTCAATAATCCAATCTTGAATATTTTTTAAATATTTGTCTGTGAAGGCTTCAGGGGGAAATGAACCCCAGAACCCTTCTGCCAGCAGCATCTTTAAAAAGGAGAAAACACAATATTTCTACTTCACAGTTCGCACACAGCTGGCAGTTCTCACAACACTATCGTCACAATCCTGCATTCAAGGCACGATCACGTTGCTCTTCATATACTTTTGTTTTCTATTAAATTTGAAATTGAGCAGTGAATACATCTGATAAAATTACAGTAATTCTTGGACAGACCATGGGCGCTGCCCTCCTCAGCTGAACTTGGGGATGACCGCCCCTTCAAAAGATGGCCTGACCCTTCCAGAATCAAGCCTGATTACCCATCTCTAGGACACTAAGAAGCACCCAACTTCAAAAGGAGCAGAGACAATCACGGGCGGGGTGGGATGGCATGGGGGGTGTTCAGAAACCTCAGACCTGTGCTGTGGCGGTTTGGGCCAGACTGAACAGACTCAGCCAGGGGGCTGGGGCTATTAAAAGATAAATCTATTTCTCTGTTGCATTATTCATGATGTGAGGAGGTGGGGAGGGAGCAGGGAGCCAGAGGCTTAGCGCAGCAGTGTCTCCCTTCTCGGCCTCATCAGGGCCGAGGCCCCTGCTGCACCCGCTGCACCCACACCCACACCCTGATGCAAGAGAGGGGGAGGGGAGGGGGGGGGCGACAGCTGTGAGGATGTGAGGATGTGAGAGTGAGATAATGCAACAGTATGTATTCTCATATACACATATTAAATGTCTTAACTGCATGTAAGTCTCAATCAAATTTAAACAACTGCACAATTAAACGAATGTTTTTATATTTAAAATGTGATCAATTCATGTTTTGTTTTTTTAAATCAGTATCTGGCACAAATTCACAAGAATTACTCATAAGTGTGTTTGGTTCTCGTTTTCTTTTCCATATTAATCTTTTGCACGTGGCCTACATACACATGAACACCTTTGAGAAAGCAGGAAGGAGCATCAGACCTCTCAGCCACTGATTAAGTAAAGGGTTTGGGCAAATATTTTGGAAACACATTGGACTTGTTGAGTGAATGACAAAGTGAGCTTTTGTCCAACTCATCTCTAATCTGCTTTTCTTGCAGATTAGAGATGACCCCGGTGTCATTCGTTTGGAGATGAGTCAGTGCAGAGAAAAGCCAAACAAACAGGAGAGAACATCAAACAGCAGAAAAGCATCGCATGCTTTTATTTTATTACATGCAGATATAAAAAAAAATTAAAAAAATGTCCTAATGTCGATGGACAAACATGTTTAAATTATATTTTTCATATTAATGTGAACGATCTGCATTGCATTATAACCTTTTTACCAACTATATTTTTACAAGATTAAGATAAAACAGTGGTTACATTGTGGTCGACAAAAATACATCCCATACCTTGTGATGGGAGAAACTACCTGTTCATGTTTTAATCAAATGCTTTCCAAATTGTTTCATAATTGCATATAATTGAACACACACTGTGCAATTTTGCTGTTTCATGCCAGGATCTATTTTGTGCAGTAAACTCAGTTTCACTCTACTATTCATCACCAAACACACCACATATTATTTATAGGTTGTTTTTTTCCAAATGCTCACATATAAACTAAAAACTTGAATTGTTGGGGGGTTTTTTTTAAATTAAAATTAGCTTTAAAAGTAAGACTAACAATAATTTTTACAGTTTTCAAAATTCACCGGTTTGATGAGATTTTTCTTGTGTCATTAAGTTCACATCCATTGAAGAGACCAATATAGTTCTCATGTCCATGAAAAAGTGCTTTTCTCTCAGCACGAGTGGTTCCCATTGCTTATATTTACAAATCTGAGATACATTATGCCGGCATAAAATGCACACTAATGCTGTGGAGAAAAGACCAGCTCTGAGAGGAGGGTGGTCTGAACACACCAGTACTCATGAGTCCATGCTGGGATCATTTGTTTGCAGACAAGACGGCACAAGGGTGGGAAAGAAAAAGATGTAAGACGGCGAGGAGATGTGGGAAGTTGGAGGAGGGAAGGTGTGTGGTGGGAGTTGGTGATGAAGTGTGTGTGTGTGTGTGTGTGTGTGTGTGTGTGTGTGTGTGTGTGTGTGTGTGTGTGTGTGTGTGTGTGTGTGTGTGTGTGTGTGTGTGTGTGTGTGTGTGTGTGTGTGTGTGTGTGTGTGTGTGTGTGTGTGTTTGTGTGCACTGGGATGGATGAGTGTGTTTTATCTGTGTCTGTACTTGTTTATGTGGATCACTATTCTTGCTTTGCTACTTTACAAATTCTGCGCTTGAATTAGACACAAGAGACAAAAGGCTTCATATTTGTGCTTGCATGTCAAGGATTACTTGTTCTATTGAATGTGCCCCCCCCCCTCCCCATTATCTGCTTATCACTCTCTGTGCTCTTTAATCTCTTTCTTGTCTCTGCTCAATGGCTTCCTCTCACTGTCTCCCCATCACAAATGTAGCCTTTCTCCCCTTCTATTTTTTAACACTTACAGAACTGAAAAGGCCAGGCCTAGTCCGGGCCACCTGGAAGCACCAGTGAAGCTTTCTCCCAGGCCTGGCTCCCTGCCACTAGCCAGCTGTAGCATTGTGAGTGGCCCATCTCAGTTAATTCCATGCATTGCAATTGTTGCCGGCCACTGTTTACAGCCACCTCCTACTCCGCCTGGGTAGCCTCTCCGATTGTCCTGGGGCCTCCCTTGTTTAATACTGGTTTGCAAGTTATTAAGCCCTGGAAGTCCATTAATCACAGTTCACGGGCTGTGTAAGCCCACACAAGGCAGGCAGAGGTGGGGGATGGGGAGGCACACTCGCTATCCTCAATGGGCTTAGACGGTGGTCCATTCAGATCCCTAACGAGATCATTACCACTAACTAAATACAAACCTGACCCCACGACCTGCTGGGAAATTACGTAGGAGCTCCCTGGTGCAAGACATTAATATACAACCCCTCCTACCCCCCCACCCCTCCCATTTTCCTGCAACAGTGCATAAACGCCCACCCCCAAAGTATCCCAATGTAACCCAACCCTACTCCCCCATCCCCACCCCCCCTCTTGTCCATTCTCACTTTCTTGCCAATGGACAGAAAACTAAACCTGTCATCAAAAGGGGCCTAATCACTGCTGTGATTGTGGTAAACCAAGCCTGACAGACATTTCACTGAGGCATCAATGGCTACATCAGTGCCACCTCCCTAGCCAGCCCCCCCTCCTCCTCCTCCTCCTCATCATCATCCTCCTCCCCTCTCCTCCCCGCCTCCCTTTTTTTTTTCTCTCGCTTTCTCTCAGTTCCCCGCTCTCTCTTTTTACCAGGCCTCTGGCCAATGAGCAACAAACAGCCGGGGGCTTTTCAGATTACTTGACACAGTGTCCACTTTTTGGAGGGAGACCACCTGGTAAGCTCATTTTAATACAAAACCAGTTCAGTCTCCTCTCTCTTTTTCCCCTACTCCTCTAATTCCTCCTCTCAAGCCAAGCTACCACCATGAATTCTGTCTAATCCAGTGACCCCCACAGAACATTCCTGGTTTTACACTCCTCGGAAGAGGCTGGATTTGGACGGATTACATGCTTCCAGTTCTGTTTGGAGGCACCTGTGACAGGAAGTGACAGTGAAACATAGAAAGAGAGAAGACAAGGAAAGTTTCCTCCTTTTCTGTCAACTTTTCAACCCTTATTTGCACTTGTTAAAATGTGGGTAGTCTCATCCGAGCTCTCCACCTGCAACTCTTCCACTGTAGAAGGCAGGTTGGAGATCCAAGCAGCCACAGCATGGTTACTGTGCGGCCCAGGCATGGGGTGGTGGGGGTTAAGAGGGATGACAGAGCGGGAGTGAAAGATGAGGGTGGAAAGAGAGGTTGGTTGGGGGGTTCGCACTGACTTTCACTTTAGCCCCTCAGCTTATGTTAAGATGTTGTCACTTTCACCATCTCAAGTGTCGCCACTTCAGATGCCGGAGCTTAGTGTTCGCAATGGGCTGGAAGGGGGAGCTGGGGGTGGGGTGGGGGGGGGGGGGCAAGAGGGAGGAAGTCTGGGAAGATTTCCATTTTAAACAAGCACAACTTTGTCACACTGTCACCTGACTACCATGGCACCCCCTTTTCAATGTTTCCCAACTTCCTGTCTCCTCTTTGCTCCTTTCGTGTGTCCTTCTCTTTAGCTGCCTCTCTTCATCTTTCTCAAGAACTCTTTAGGGCAGCGTTTCCGCCCTGAATCCTGCTGCCAATGTGACGAATTGTATCTCACAGCCTTTTGAGTTTTTGTGGGTAAGGAGCTTAATTGTTTCGCTCTTCTTCTTTTTTTTTCACAACATCATGGCGAATGCTTAAGCTGTGCGTGAAGTTGTAGATGTGCATATTTTAAATTAGGTGTGATATCCCCCACTTTAATCCTTGATAAGATCTCAATTGTTCCATGATGTGAAATGGAGATGCAGCGACAACTAGAGCTGAATGAAATCAAAATCTTAATTTACCTGGATATTATCCTTCAGTGAAATATAATCACTGCCTGAATAACTGGGCCCACCAGTAAATTCTTAATTGACTCTTAATGAGAGTCATGGAACATATGCTTCAGTGTAGATGCAGAGATTAGGAAATGACAGTTTAGAAGACGTAGTAGAAAAACGAAAAAAAAAAAAGAAACATGTGAGGGTGACCACATACGAGCATGGACACACTCGTACTGTCAAATTATCCACTCTGGAAAACACAACTATAAATACTAAATTGCTCACAAAATCTGCCACCATTGGCTGGTTGGTAAGTGTCTACCTGGCGCTGCAGTGATTGTTCCTCAACGCTGACCAATTGTAAGCTCATAATGATGATCTCTGGCATGGCAAGTGATTTTAACCTGCCTGTAGGCCGCCCCCGCACCGAGTCACAGATCAGCTGCCCCACATAAACAAAAACATTAGGAGAGCGTTCCACATTTAAGAGCATGCTAATTACAGTCATTCCTATCTGAAGTACTTTCTGCTGCAATTTGCTCAGATCACCAAACCTCCAATCCCTCTCATGTAAACAAATAAACTCTCACCAACAAAGAGATAAAGCAAATAATAAAATAGACACGGGCACTATCGGAACTCGCTGGGGGCACTGTGTTTGAAGTAGGCTTCAAATAGTATCATACTACTCTACAGTGTGGAGTCCTCGTGTTGTGCACATCCCCAGTGAGGAATAATTACAAGGGTTGTTGTTGCTGATGTGCTCAGGAAAACAAATCATTTACTTTCTAATGGTAGAACGGAGATGAATTCAACCCCAATGGAGGGAAATCAACAAATTAATTTCTTTTGGTTTGCAAAAATTTTCAAATCCAAATAGTAGCATATTTGAAATTCATCTATGTTGATCAAATATGTGTTAATGCTTTATATTTATAGGTCATAATCCCATTTCTTTCCTGATATGTTGAAAAAAAGGTATATTAATTCAGCTATTGATTTAAACTCAACAGGTGTCAAACAATTCACGTTTCTCTGCAGTGTCCTCTTGATAACTATTACCGAATTGGTGTTCCAGTTCCTACTCAGCATCCCTCCATTCATATTTGGTCTCAACCTCTCACCTCGGCCCATAGGCATCAGGGCCGATCCACTGCAACAGATAGGGGGGGTGGATGTCACCTCGGCGCAGCTCTCCTCGGCCCTTCAGGTGAGTGTGTTTCTCCAGCAGTGGAGGAAATGAAGCAAAAATGATGGAGTGTTTGTTTTCTGACATTTTGTCTCTCTGCGGCCTCATCAGGGCTGAGCCTCGCAGACGTCAAGTGTTAATTTAGGGCTCCTGCCGAGCGTGAGCCTGTCAGCGGCGAGGCTTGGAGGAGGGAGGTGAGCTCTTGCAGAAAATGACCCTTCTGGTCTGATTGTCTTCTGGCCTGCAGACTGGCACTGAGAGGAAAAACAAAGACACGGGAGAGAGAGGGAGAGGTGGCTGAGTGCTAATGCACCTAGCAGCAATTAGCGAGGCTTACCTGACTGTGTGAGCACAGCACGCAAACACACACACACACACACACACACACACACACACACACACACACACACACACACACACACACACACACACACACACACACACACACACACACACACACACACACACACACACACAGTAAAGTAGCCTTACCAACCTCGACCCTTCACTTATGAACACCAGCTGATGTCAGCACATACACTAACTAAATGAACGAATGACTCCCTTTGGAAGAACTTATTTGCTCAACTAAACACACACACACACACACACACACACACACACACTTGGAAACACACGTTCACCGTGACCCACTCCCAGTGGATGGCTTCCTGCCACCTTTTAGCCAAGTGATTAATTGGCCTGAGCTCACGATAGTCCAACCCTTTATTCTGTGAGACTTAAACAAAAAAGACAGGCCTCTCTCAAGATTACAGCAGCACATTAACCACAGAATGAACCATGAAATTGCTTTTTCCCCTCCTGCAGTGTTGTGACTCTATAGTGGTCACTGCCAGTCACAGGGAAGTTGCACGGGCATTAGTGTTACATCACTGATAGAAAACAAAACATGACATGTGGGCGGAGCTTGTCCCAGCAATGTAGATGAGCAGACCAATTTGGGCCAATGGTGAAACAGACAGAGGGATGATGGTGAGAGGAGATGATATGGTTTTATTCATCAAAAGAGTCCAGAACATCAGATTCATTGTGATAAAGAGGGTTTAGAGGACTGTCACATAGGTAGGAAAGGTTAATTCTGTAATTATTTCAGTGTGAAAAATAAATAATCTACCCTTTGCCGTTTCCATCATTTCCTAATTCGCTTGGAAATTCATTTTCTTTTCTTTTTTTCACTCCACCTAGCCCAATTCAATCACTTGAGTTCATCTGTCTGTGTTATGCAAATCTGAGCGGCCGAGACTGAACCCATCAGCCCCTCCGCTCAACTCGTGAGCACAGCGGCTGATAGAAAAGATGAATTCTTCCGTTTCAATGTGCTTCCTTTTTCACCCAGTCGTGCAGTATCAAGGCTACCTTTTTACATGCTGCTCTCATTTATTTTAGCCCATTGCACAGAGCTGCTCTGGTAGTCAAATGTATGAATCTCTCTCTCTCTCCATGGTCTGTATCTAAGATCATGGCCACTAGCAGTGGGGACCAAAGAATATCATTTTGACAAAGCGAGGAGGGGGAGCTGAGGACTGCTTAAAAATCCTCTATATCTGTGAGTGACAATTATGAATCAAAAAGGAAGAAAAGCTGTTTTAAATGTTTTGTTAGTATTGTTAGCTGCATAGCACTCTGACAGGATGTCATGTAGCCTGCATATCTGGTCAGGGCTCTGATTGACAGCCAGCCGTCAATATGAGCAGGGCTAAGGACGGTGTCTTGGAGGCATGCAGACGTAACGCTATTATTCCAACTTGTCCGGAGGAATAAGTCCAGGCAGCCAGGGCACAGCGGGATGCTAATAGACTTGCCCAGAGGAGCCCCCCTGAAGCTTGATGCATTGTGTCAAGGCCTTGTCTACTTCACGCACATTAAGGATCACATGCCACAATTTCACAGTACAGCAGGGGGAGCGGCCCCCATCCCATGCCCAGATTGGCTACTGATGGAAGGTGTTGACAGTTACAAGCTGAGTACCAAGTGGAGCAACACAAAGGTCAAGGTTGAAGCTGCCAGTGTGGTCTGGTTAACAATGGTCGGTCTCCATGGTAGGAAAATGCTGTTTATACTTTATAGTTACCACACAATGTTTTATTGGGCTTGAGCCACAGTCTTTGTCCGCATAAATTAACATTCTAGACGACTGAAAATAACCACAGAGACATAATAATCACTAAAAAAGAACCATTTCCAAAGAAAAGCAAACTGCTCAGAAATAGACTTTTGCGTGAGCAAACTACCTCCTTCCTGTCACTGATACCAGAAGCTGTTGCATCCTGAGCCACATCACTCAGAAGTGTGTAATAAAACAGTTGTTCACACTGCAGTGTCCTGCAGGAGTGAATTTTTTTCAATATAGCACTTCAGGTTGAAGACATTTCTCCCGTCATTTTCCTCCAGTACTTCAGTGTAATTCTTTTTTTCTCTCCCCTCCATTTTTTCCCCGGCGACTGCAGTATGTGGCAGTCTGAATTGTGTGTTATTACCCAGCAGGAGACAATATCATTACCGCATATTTGCTGTCAAGGGTCTGCAAAGAATGGTGCTGTCTTGGGCCTCAGTGATCTAACAACCTCATACAGGGCTCCAGAATTACCCACTCCTGGCTGGGGGAAGTCAAACACTACCAGTTAGAGAAGGGAGTGAACAAAAGAGAGGAACCCCCCCCCTCCTCCACCCCTCTTTCTCTCATGGAGATAGAAGGGGACACACCTCCTCTGCGCCAAACGGAGGATGCTATTCTCACTTCTGTCTTGATAGAAATATATGTTTGCTTCAAGTGCCGGATGATATGAGACTGCAAGGTAGATGTGGATGGGCAGTGTGTATGACAGTCTGTCATTTCAGACAAAGACACAAATTCTAATCTCCGTGGTGTACTATTAGTGTTGGATGAGTAGCTCATAATTACCAGCACTTGTATCAAGTTTTTGCCTGATGCTGCCTCTTATTTCTGCACACAGTGTGCAGAAATAAGAGGACAATGTGTCAACTGTGTTCAGTCAATAATAGTGGGGGTGTATGTGTGTACGAAAAATGACACTTTTCTATTTTACTCTTAACATATCACACTGTGACAGGGTTTCAGCATCTGAAAGGGTTCATGCAGATATGTCATATAATGTCTGAGGAAAATAACTTCAGAATAGACAAACAATCCCTTTTATGAAAACTCCTATTCAGACTTTGTAACATTGTCTTTCTCATAAGACAAATAGAATTGCTATCATTTCCGTTGACAGCGTACAACAAACAGACCAACAGTTTATGCATACTGAGTGACAAAGCCATCTATTTTCTTTCCGGAAAAACAGGCAATACACACTCTGGCAATTGAACCACAAATGAGGAGTGAAAAATTCAAACTTCCTCTTCCATCCACCATCATTTATACAAGTCATAGAAATATTTGATTGCTCTTGCATATCTCCTTGCGCTTAAGGAGGCAGCCAACCAATACATGGCCCAGTAAACAAAGTCTGGGCTTCTATATGAGCCTATCATTTAAGAATCCAAGCGAATCATGCTCGCAAACAATCAGGAGGGAGAGGAAAAGAAACTCTGAGAGCTGCTTCTTCCAGTGCTTTGAAGGTGTAAACAGAGACCCTTATTTAAGGTAAGATGTGGCTGTGCATCCTTGATACACCTCTGCACTGAAACAAGGCAAGAGCCCTTGACTATTCACAACAATATGGGCTGGCTCTTGAGGACGACACATTCATATTCACGAATTAAGGATCTATAGTGGTAAATAATTAGCATGCAGCTACAGCGTTCTTCACGAGAGATGGAATGTTGAAAACTCACAAAAACATTTAAATAGCAAAATCACATAAGTGACTATTAGTACCAGTTGCTTGAAAAAAAATATATATCTTATTTTACTTTTCTGGAGTGTACACAATAGGCCAGGTATTATTTCTCAGTAATTGATGTTGATTAAATGTGGCGCCCATATAGAAATCTGTACAATGCTCACTTTCCGAAAAGTTGGAAAATTTTGTAAAATCCAAAGAAACATTCAGGAAATCTGGAGAAAAGTCTGTGCATTTGGGCCAGGCTGGAAAACTGATGATTTGTTGTGCTTCAAGGCACTGGACAGCATTGCATTAGAAACTGCTCCTGTAATAAATGGGCTCAGTAGCACTTTGGAAAACTGCTGTTACTTAGCACAGTATCAAGAAACCCTATTCCACATAGAGGAAGCCATACATCAATCCTTTGCAGAAATGCAGCCGAGTTCTCTGGGCCCAGGCTCATCTCAGAGGTTCCCAAGGATGATGGACGGGTGTGCTGTAAACAGATGAGTCCACGTTTCAGCTTGTTGTTGGTAAAACGGATGTTGAGTTATTCGTTCCGAAGTTGAAATGGATCACCCAGACTGTTATCAGTGAAAAATGCAAAAGCATCTTGCTACAGTGTGTAATACACCTGCGTGTCCACTAGAGGACAGCACGTCATGGCGATGGTTGGCCTCGCAGCAGCGTGAAAAAGTACACAAAGGTCATGTGCGTCCGTCAGAAAGACGGACATATTTTCTTCGTACATTGTACTTTTGTCATTAAAATAAAGGTTTAGAAGATTTTTAATTTTTTTTAAACTCTCGTTTTTATTGCATTTTACAAAATGTCTTCGTTAAATGGTAAAGAACTTTGGTCGACAGCTGAAAGAAGGATTTTCTTCTGAAGTAGTTACCTTCACTTTATTCAGCGGTGAGCCATACGCTAAGCTCTATTGCAACAGGGAATTTAATTAATGTGGTCTTCCTGCATTCACCCCTCTGCAAGTGATATCCAAGATCATGCATCAGTCAGACGCGGTATCTGACATGATATTAAATTTGAACAGTTATACATTACAAACAGAGAGCACTCAAAGACATTAGCTGATTTGATGGTGTGATAACGTTTTGAAATCACTGCCACTAAATTAACCTGATTCTAATAGGATCTGAGGTAGATAACGTGGAAAATTACTGTTTTCTTTTCAAGGCAATATACAAAATGGAAGCGCTACAAATTGATTTCTATTTCCTCCCATGATGCCCTCCCCATCCATCCACACATTTTCATAATTTGAGATGAGGCGATATGGCATTAATATTCCCTATCTTATCTTGTCACATCCTGAAATTGTTGGAGAGGATATGATTAGCTGAACAATAGCATGAGAAATGCACTTTATGAAGGCTATCCAGGTTTTTATGACAAAGAGTGGAGAGGTGGAGAATGGGCCAGGAAGCAGACAAGATGGCAGTCAAATGCCCCTCGTTTCTGGATCTTGATTTGTCGGAGCAGGCATTGAAAGAGCCCAGGAATTGACGATACATGCCTGCCCACCGGTGTTGGCCATTCACAGATGATTAGCATTTTATTATTGTTTATGGGCCATTTAGGAAACAGGAAGACAGCCTCGAGCCAATGGTGCAAGGAGGGTTCCAAAGCAACGTGTTTTGGACTGGTTAAATGCACCATTAAGCCTTTTAAAATGAGCTCCACCCGTCAGAGACTAAAAACAAACGTGGCTTTCTGGCTATCAATGGGCACCACTTAGAGGAAACAATGCCCTGTTGAGGCCCACCAGTTTCCTCATCAGTGAACATCAAAGATGAATGTGCCCTGGCTGACAGCTTTGTTTTGACTCTGATACCCACAAAGCCCTGCTCAATATCATCCTGGTCCTGCTCCTCTGGGCTGCCCTAACAGGTGCGACCCCTCTTCTCAATGCCCCATTTGACGAGACCACGGATGGGCAGGGGTGGTGGGAGGCTTTGGGCCTCATCCTCCTTAATCCGTCCTACAATAAAAACACTTTGAAAAACAAACGTTTGTTTGGCCAAAGTCAAAGCCCTGGAGCCCGGGGCTCATCCGTCTGTCTGCCCAGGCTTTCTCCCCTTTATTTCTGCCAGTTTTGTCAGAGCTTCAACTCGTCCCCACTCATTTGGACAGGACATTAAACAAGACCCGAGAGGATCTGATTCCCAGCCATTTCCCACAAGAGGAATACATACAGTTACAACAGCCAATTGTTTGGATTATGATAACAGTGCTTCAAGAAAGCCTGGAAAGGATGGGGGGGGGGGGGGTAGGAGGGTATTAAAAAAAAAGTCAGACAATCTTACAGAGCAAAACATCCTGTAAAAAAAACAACTATACTGGCAGCATCAAAAGGTGCAGAGCGCGGATCAAACCTGATTATCATTCAAGTTACACTTTAGATGGGGAGTGTTTGGAGACGGTTAATTTCTGAGCTCACCCTTTCTGCAGTAAGAACTGTGTGTTTTTCTGCCAGTGATAGGCTCCCACTACTTCATGGGGAGATTAGAGCTCCTCCACTCAGGGACACAGAAAGGCCTTCAGCCTGGCAGAGAGAGAGGGGGAGAGCCAATGTTGAGCATTTTAATCTAGAGTCACAAAGATAAGATGTATTGGCAGATCAATATGTGCTCTATGGTGGCAGCTCCCTGAGAACTTGTCTCTCTGCCTGTATACTAAGAAGACTTTACCCTGCGTGCCCCATGGCTTCATTTCTCCACAGACCAGCTATCTGCATCGACTGTCTCTCAGTGACATCTCACACCGGGGCATGTTTAACCCCAGACACCACGCAAAACAGAATATCTAAATAGGATCGCCTGTGATTTTTTTTTTACTGTGATAAATCTCTCCAGGAATCACCCAGTTTGAATATTTGATATCACATCTGTCCTTGGCTTCCTCAGGGGGCGAGGCAGGTGTGATAAGGGATATTCAGAGGAGTGATTAGATAAAAGAAAGCTAAATTCTTTTTTGATTGAGGAAGATGCAAAGCAATGGTATTTGCACTCTGCCATGTCTCTGTGAATGAAGTACAGTGTTTAGGCAGCATTCAGCATGTCACTTTTACTTAATTTGCTCTCCTTTGCATTATTGCGGCATTCCATCATTCCAACATCATCAGATGAACTTGTCAGTAGTGAGGCATCATAAAAAAAGATAAAAATGAAAATTCTTCTGTGCTATTGAGAATCTTTGCTAAAAAAAAAAAAAAACGCAAACACCTTGAACTCCTTTAATTTCCAGCCAGATAAACAGCTCCCACAGCTTGCCATTATGCTTTAAGGAGACACAAAACTCTCATCTGCGTGCACTCACACTGACATCATTAGCACACACAAGTAGGTTATGACTTGTCTCTTTCATGTCGGTTTCCAGCAGCCCACATCCCTCCGTATCGACCCCCATCCTTCACATTTCAGCATCATGCTTCCAACGGTGTCTTCGATGTGTCTGTGTCCTAAACAGAAGCAGATCATTAAAGCAGAAAATGCAAGGTATTGTCGTGTTCGTTTGTTTTCATCCCAGGCAACAGTTCAGATACAGCATGGGCTCAGAGCCAAACTTGGCCCTGACAGTTCACAGCAAATCACTGCAAAAAAAGAAAGAAAAAGAAAGCAATGAACCAAATCTGCATTTGTGAGCTCATAACATGTACTGTAAAAGACAACTGCGGTGCTTTGGGAAAAAGGGTGGAAGCTGCAAGTTGATTGTGTGTATGTGCTGGCACAGATGTGTGAGTGTTTGTATGCCTGCGTGTGTTATGTGACAGCAGACCTCGCTGAGGACTAGCAATCACTCCATTCAGCATCTGCTGCCACACAGCTCATATTGTCATTCCCCAGTTTAAAGGAACCTTGAGCGGCTTCAAAGATCTTTTCAAAGCCTTAATCCTAATAGGTCGCGGTTTGTTCTGTCACATCAAAAGGGGGGAGTGAGGAGGTAGGGGGAATAATGCATCGGAGCTGGCAGAGATTCTTAAGGGTGGAAGATTGGCAGAGGATTTGCAGTGCGGCGAGGACTGAAATCTGAAATATCGGACACAGAATGCCTGCTGTAATAGATATGAAATAGGTCTTCTCAACAGCATGAAAGGCTGACATTTCCAGAAAGTTTGTCATGAGAAGGTCCTTTTATTCCCCTTCGTCTATCTGCATTTGTACTGCCACCATGTCCATGGTGGAAATTCGCGAGTGTCACTCCAAGAGGTTATAGAATAAGATTGGACATTTAAGATTTTTTTTCCTCACCTCTTCCCTTTTTATTTATTGAATGTTATATAGAATTTTCAGTGAGAGACCAATTGAGTCAAAGCCGCTTTAGAAAACTGCCTTCTGCATGGCACTCAAGTTGAAAATCCACCTGCAGCACTTGTTTCCTGACCCTGTGTTAATGCCAGCTGAATGAAATATGGCCTTAAAGTAAATTATTTACCATTTCACAGCATTATAATATCTTACTGCACATATAGTGTGTTTTACAAATATCATGGTAAGAATTTATGAGATAAGAAAGCTTATTTGATAAGCAGATATTGCCCTCAGTATGAAATGCGTCTCTGACATGGACGATAAAGTTTAAATCAAGTCTGTCAAAGCATATAGTGGCTGCAAGACGTGCTAGACCATAAGTGTCACTTGTGTGTTTACTCCTCACCTCTCTGACACTTTATCAGCTCTGAAGGTGTCTCTCGTGCATTTCACCTGATCGACTCAGCAGACAAAGAGATGTGGCCCTGTATTTCAACAGTGCACAAGTGTCCAGCTAATTACGTGCTCATGGGAAACCGAGCATTGATTTTCTGTCAGCGTGTCTGTGCCCCAAAATGAAACGGGGATGTTTGTCTTTTTCTAATGATGCACCGTGTGCCATTGATAACAGCGATAAAACAGGTCAGGGGTGCAGCATAAGTAAACCTGGACACAGCATACCCGTGGGAACCCATATATAATGTTGCGGTTTAATTAAATGAGGTTTTAGGAAATAGGTAGGCTGTGAGTAGCTGGAAGAAAGCAAAGTTTGTTGGAGATGGAAATGGACTGAGTTTGTCAGACAAAAACACATCTTTTCAGCTCTGTAAAGGCGTGAAATCCCTCTTGTGCTTGTTATTTCACACTCCTGTGGATCCAGCTTGGGCCAGTGGTAGCATGGTAAACAAACAAACACATGTCAATTCACGCAAAACACACACACACACACACACACACACACACACACACACACACACACACACACACACACACACACACACACACACACACACACACACACACACACACACACACAGTGTACTAAAGAGAAGGGATTTTGGCTGAGAACTTACTAATGACCTCACATTTTCAGGCTCCTCACTCGCAGAGACGATCCCAGAATCACACTGACCAACTTTGCATTATTCCAATACAGCACATCTCTGGCATATAAAAAGAGCCATAATCAATTTTTTTTTAATTTTTTTTATAGTATTATGAAATAAACAAGGATGTTTTCCACCTTCCATACATTCTCTCTGAGGTGGGAAACATGGCTTTGCTGAGCACACAGACAGGTGCTATGTATAAATAATGGTTTCAGTAACACTGGACAGTGTGCCAGCCACCTGCTGATCCAACCACACACAGGTGGAGCCAGCCTGGGTGACGCGGGGCTGCAGACATGGGCATTCAATCTGCCAGCAAACTAATCAGTGAAAGGGATGAGCTCCAGGCTTATCAGAAGGGGTCATGGATGTAGGTGGAGGAGGCAGCTGTGGGAGAGCAGGGATGTTTTGCACAGCCACAGCATGGTGACACGGGCCGTAGAATGGGAAAATTCACAAATCTCAGTGTTGGAGGTTGGAGGAGCGCAACCCTCAAGGAGGTGAAGGAAGCTTTGCTGTCTACCACCCACACATTACCTGAACATGTCAGAGTCCGATGCTAGCACCTTCAGCCCAACTATGATATCATGAATGCCAGGTTCACTTGCTTCGCAATGGATATCTGGCAGACACTAAAATATTGGTAATGGGCATTTGTGGGTGTAAATCTTGTATCTCGATAAAGAGTGGTGTATAGCATGACTGTGAAATATTGGAGTTTGATAAAGAAATGTGAGGAGAATTGTTAGGTGATGCCTTGAATCCCATGTCTGGTACTGCAGATGCTTAAGTGTGGCATTGTCTCTCAAGCACTACCCTTGTAAAAACAACAATTCATTTCACTAGATAAATGCCTGTCTTTGAAATGCAAGGATTGAACAGTTTGTCTTTAAATTGAAGAATGTTCTTTTGCCTCATGCAGCACAGTGATGTGCCGCTGAATGGAAGCATTATTTCAGCTCCTTAACTGATCACCGCTGGAAACCATTTCTGTATCAGCATTTAAAGGTGCAAGACTGTAATTCAGGAGGTAATTTCACATCTTAACAGAATCCAATTAAAAGCATGGACATTTCAATTAAACCTCCCCCTGGCTTGTCGCTACAGTGTCACACCATAAGTGAAATTGGAATCAGATTACGGAGAGAATCTGAAGAAGTATATTTTCACCGCAATAAGGATCATGCATTCCTGATAGAGACCCCTGTCATGCATACTGCAGGGGGAAAAAAAATTGCCTTTCTTTGCCAGCATTAGTCATTTAATTCTTCCTCCTTATTAATTTCACAGCAGATTACCTGAGAAGACACAAAATGCTGTCAGCAAAGAGTTTTAATTAAGTATGAGGTATGTTGCTATGAGTACCTTATGTGAAACTCCTGCCTTATAATGCTCTTGCTTTAATTACTTCAGAGTGCCCCCTCATTAACCTCTATGGAGATGTGCTCAAACTACAGTGTGCATTACAAACGCTAGACTTGGAAATTGCTTATATCCATATACAGACATTTATATCTGCATTTGTATTGTTACAAAAAAATAAGACCTGTTCTCAAATCGCTGTTTAGAAGAGTGTTGAATTTCCCAGAATTTCAAAATAAAAGAAATAAGCTGTACAATTCGGATATATGCTTTGAACTTGAGATTTGTGAGATAACCTTGGTAGCTGAGGGCACTGTGACGACCCCTGGTGGGAGCTGCAACTTCAAATTATCAACCATTGTTTCTACCTTATTTCAAAAAAATAGTATGTAGTTGTAAAAATAGTACACAGGTTTCCAATATAACACGTCTAGTCAGTCATTTAAACTATATTTAAATGTTCAAATATATTTAATATATTTTCATTAACATCTTTTTTCTGATAATCTCTTGCAATTTCTTAAGTAGTTTGATTAAAAGAAAGAAAGGAAAGAAAAGGTGTCAAAAAGGAACCACACTATTTGTCTTTGGTTGAGTCTGGTTGAGTTAAACACAGATAGGTTTTGTTTCATCGTTTCATTCCTCCCTTAGCTCATTTATGTCAAGCAGCTGTGGGTGGTCTCACATTCTAAAAAAAATCAGCAGCCTGGTGGACATTTTCCCTTTTCATCCTTTTCATCCTGAATTTCTGAACATATATATAGATTTCAAAAATTGTGCTCCAAAAGTGGGGCTCCTATTCAAAATATGTGTAACCGTGCCACTGTCCACCCTCACACCTTAATGTGGTTTAACAAGTTACATTAGCTTTTAATGGCACTTAATTGTACAAAAAGGAAATCCATAACCACATAAGGAGAAAAGTCAAGTATTTCCAAGCTCTTTATAAGAACAATTTAGTACAGACAAGTGCTTTTCAAACCTTGGATTGGAATCAGTCCGACAGTCTGGCCATGAGAGGGGTGCTCTACATTTGTAAGCCTACAGTGCCACCATTTGGTTGTAATGAGGCCCTCATCTCACCGCCCTGGCACTTCTAGGCCTCAATGAAAAATTATAAATTCTTTTTTTTTTTTGTACTTTGAAAATTCCATTTTAAAGTAAATGA
The DNA here is from genome assembly GCF_029030835.1 of Brachyistius frenatus. NCBI lineage: Eukaryota > Metazoa > Chordata > Actinopteri > Embiotocidae > Brachyistius > Brachyistius frenatus. The sequence continues at coordinate 199,342 of NW_027210819.1, read as the reverse complement.
TCTCATTCAGAAATAATGTCACAGCTGACTCTGTAACTGCCTTAATTCTGCCCCAGAAAGCAGCGGAGGGCTGAACTGCCTTTGCCTCAAGCACATCATTCCAAAAATTTAGCTTGACCAAAACTTTCCAGGTGCAGAATTAGAGAAGGTCCCAGTCTCAGTCCCATTGTTATTGTTGATAGATGATCGTATAGGTCCATCCCATAATGAGTAATAACCTGCACTTCAAGAACAGGGGAGGTTTGCCAAGAAGGAATGGTGATTACAATCAATTAAGACTGATGACAAAGCACCAACAATAACTTAGCGAGAGAGAGAGAGAGAGAGAGAGAGTGTGTGTGTGTGTGTGTGTGTGTGTGTGTGTGTGTGTGTGTGTGTGTGTGTGTGTGTGTGTGTGTGTGTGTGTGTGTGCGTGTGTGTGTGTGTGTGTGTGTGTGTGTGTGTGTGTGTGTGTGTGTGTGTGTGTGTGTGTGTGTGTGTGTGTGTGTGTGTGTGTGTGTGTGTGTGTGTGTGTGTGTGTGTGTGTGTGTGTGTGTGTGTGTGTGTGTGTGTGTGTGTGTGTGTGTGTGTGTGTGTGTGTGTGTGTGTGTGTGTGTGTGTGTGTGTGTGTGTGTGTGTGTGGGAGAGCTTGTGTTTTATTCACTCATTCTTCCAAACTACCCTGTTTTGTGTAATCAACATCTGTTGTGACAGGCAACCTCCTCCTTTCTCAGAATGGCCCACTTCAGATAATGAGTGTCATACCAAACTGCAGGGCAAAGGCTGATTTTACTCCTCTTTTACTCCTCCTCTTTGGCCTCCGCTCCCACTACCCTCCGTACCCTCTCCTATCATTCAAGACATCTATTGTGGAGAACTTTGAAAAAGAGAGACGACTGCTGTCACGACATTGTCAGAGCTCAGTATGTGGGGGTGGCAAATGAACAAGAGAAATCTTGTCTTTAGTGTGGCAGATACTATATCTGTATATATATATATATATATATATATATATATACATATATATATCTGAGACCTCAGCATGCTCTGTAAAATGTGTAAAATGTGTAGCTTGGTAGGTTGGATTTGGGCGCCATCTTCTGGTAAATCTGATAAGAAGACCCATGGGTGGGTCTCAAGCAGTTTTTGTGAGTTCATATATATGGAAAGTATATAAGTATAAAGTATATAAGTTCATGTATATGGAAACTATGTCCATTCCTCCATATTAGTAGACTAAATCACTAAGCCTTAAAACAAACTTGGTTTTCGTGATGTGATGTGTTACAGCAGCATAGCGGCACAGTTAGCAATATATAGTATGTCTACTTCTTCATATTAGTCGTTTTACTAAATCTGGAAAGATTTCTTACATATGAGCTTGAACTCCACACTGAATCCACAATTGAAGCTCTGTTGTTAATCAGATATGTCTAAGATGTGTAAATATAATAATTTTCCCTGCTTAGCCTCAAAATTAATTGCCTTCAAAATAAGACAGATAGATTCAGACAACCAAAAGTGTGAGACTGCACAGGACGTCCGTTTGGTGCGCTGGAATAACGGATGCAATACATTTCTTCAAACTTCAAGATTCACCTCGGAACATAAACTCTTTTTTTTTTTTTTTTTTTTTTCATTTCCAAGATGGAATTTGCTCTCTGCACGACCATGTAGAACAAATTATTTTGAAAATCCATTAATGCCAAGAGCACACTGAACTCCTTTTAATTTAAGTTTACTTAAACTACAGGAGAGCTCTTCTATTTAAAAACGACCTTATATTTTTATATTCATTCATTAAAACCTTCAGTTTAAAGTGTCAAGTGGTGGAACGAGCAGTAAAGCTGTTATACCTTAATTCTCTTTGTAAGTGCCACCATAGAAGGGTGTGAATATAAAAAAATGCAGGTCTCTTTAATCTGTAAGTTAGGTTTCCTGGCTCTAAGTGCATTGTAACAACTGGTGCATTCAGCTATGAGAATTAGTAGGAAGACATGCAGTACTTTTAATACAGGCTTTGACTTGTGACCAGGTTTCTGCTGGAGTTAACTACAGTGAAATATAATGAGAAGAGGTATGGATTTACATAGCATCAGAAACAATATCAATAAAGTTACAATTTCACACTGCCCTAATGCCATACAATATTATCATTGAAAATCAAAACAGAATCAGAATTTAACATTTTAGTAGTTTTCAGTGCTAAAAACTATGTAGGTGTGTTTGTTGTCTTCAAACTTGTAAACCTGGCAACAAACAATAATATGACTTGCGTACTTTTCCAGTAGTTCACAACTCCAGATGCTCTAAAGGGGTCTCTTCTCACAACAGGGAAGCAGAGGTGTAATCAATGACTTAACGCTGACTCGGTTACATCCTAAACCATGTCTTTAAATCGGCATATAGTAAAAAAAACAGCACCCCAAAACTGAAACTCTTAAATGGAATATAGCTATTGTTACATTTCTCAATTACACTTCTGCTTATTATCATGTTATGTTATACTATAAATCCAAATGTCAAAAATCTAGTAATTTGTGTTAATTTCTTGTAATAATATAAAGTTGCAGACATTGTATTTGTGATAATATAGTAATAATGTAAGATGGATAATGCACTACACTGTGGTTATGCAGCTCCTTTTCAATAACAAACATGCTATACTGCCTATACTGAAATATACAGAGCTTTCACTAAATGATGCACCGCAGTTCAATTCAGTAGGGGAGCCTAAAGCTTGTTAATATTTGGACTAAGCTTTGGGTAACTTTAGGATATTTTTTAAATGAAGTTTTACACTGGTCTGAGTTGATTAAATACCTTGTCTTGAATAAACCGGGATATCTGGTAAATGCTTTCATAATCGATGAATTGTTAAAGTCATTCTTTGTCAAAAACGTTTGAAGAAATCACAAGACCAGCATCTTGAATGTGGATATTTGCTTCTTTTCTTAGTCTTCTGTTTTTGATTGTTGTTCTAAAACACTGGAGTACATCACAGGAACAAAACCCACTTATTCTTCTGCTGAATAGCAGAACAATAAATACGGTATCAAAAAGATGCTGCAGTATTGATTTTACACACTAGAGAGCGCTTGTGAGCCATAACAGCACCGAACCGACCCAAACCATCCATCCACCGTCCGGACATCATCTCCATCCTGAAACCTCCCTTCAGAAAATAAAGTGTTCTGGAAGAGTTCCACTTTCAAACTGAAGCTTGGAGCCGGTGTTCAAACGTGTTAACACCATCTGTTTACAAGTTAACGGAGAAACAGTCTTCTGCATCAATAACTCGAATCTTTAATCGATCCTTTAATCGATCCTTTAATCGATCTTTAATCGATCCTTTAATCGATCTTTAATCGATCTTTAATCGATCCTTTAATCGATCTTTAATCGATCCTTTAATCGATCTTTAATCGATCCTTTAATCGATCTTTAATCGATCCTTTAATCGATCTTTAATCGATCTTTAATCGATCCTTTAATCGATCTTTAATCGATCCTTTAATCGATCTTTAATCGATCTTTAATCGATCTTTAATCGATCTTTAATCGATCCTTTAATCGATCTTTAATCGATCTTTAATCGATCCTTTAATCGATCTTTAATCGATCCTTTAATCGATCCTTTAATCGATCTTTAATCGATCCTTTAATCGATCTTTAATCGATCCTTTATCGATCTTAATCGATCTTTAATCGATCTTTAATCGATCCTTTTAATCGATCCTTTAATCGATCTATTAATCGATCTTTAATCGATCCTTTAATCGATCTTTAATCGATCCTTTAATCGATCTTTTTAATCGATCCTTTAATCGATCTTTAATCGATCTTTAATCGATCCTTTAATCGATCTTTAATCGATCTTTAATCTTTTAATCGATCCTTTAATCGATCTTTAATCGATCCTTTAATCGATCCTTCTTTAATCGATCCTTTAATCGATCCTTTAATCGATCTTTAATCGATCCTTTAATCGATCTTTAATCGATCCTTTAATCGATCTAATCGATCTTTAATCGATCTTTAATCGATCTTTAATCGATCCTTTAATCGATCTTTAATCGATCTTTAATCGATCCTTTAATCGATCCTTTAATCGATCTTTAATCGATCCTTTAATCGATCTTTAATCGATCTATAATCGATCTTTAATCGATCCTTTAATCGATCCTTTAATCGATCCTTTAATCGATCTTTAATCGATCTTTAATCGATCCTTAATCGATCTATAATCGATCTTTAATCGATCCTTTAATCGATCTTCAATCGATCTTTAATCGATCCTTTAATCGATCTATAATCGATCCTTTAATCGATCTTTAATCGATCTTTAATCGATCTTTAATCG